>NC_069124.1:48796142-49088642 GCF_026914265.1 Mya arenaria | reverse complement strand
TTTAATTAAAAAAGCTCATATCATATACAATAGTAAATAACTGTTAAATTCATAAATAAATATATGAAGAGATGAATGTTAAGAAAATTATATACAGACTTACTTATCAAAATGAATAAGACTCGTTTTGAGCTGGACTGTTTGTTATTTCTTGTTTTCTGGTCCTTGTGTTTATTTTACCGTTAACTGTTAATTTTTGACATAACTTAAAATGCGAAACATAATTAATGAAGTGAGTACAATGAAACAAATCTTTTGCTTATATTACTATCAACGTCAGCTGGCGCGAAGACTGTCCGAGAAGAGGTCACGTCGATGGAACATCACTTTAGGTGAAATAATTCATGTACTAGTAATTCTATTTCAATATGAAGCTGATAATATATTTTAATGAAGCACACTTAATTCCAAGTTGTTTCGGCAATTCATGAGAATAGCCGCTTAAAAGAATTAGAGTATCCAAACGTGAGTGAATCCCAAGACAATTATATATTTCGAACGTTATTAAAAAAAATAATTGAACAACTAATTCATGTAATTCTATTTCAATGTAAAGGTTGTAGTATATTCTAATGAAGAACACTTAAGACCAAGATAGTTCGGCAATTCATGAGAATGGCCCCTTAAAGGATTAGAGCAATCAACCGTGAGTGGATCCCAAAGACACGATATTGTTCGAACATTATTCAAAAACATTTAAATTGAACAACTAATATCAAATTATTGAAATAATGTCTTTTATGGAATTTCATTTTAAATTAGATATATCGTCCTACTCGTAAGTATGAAATTATTCCCTTTACGATCATAACATAATCCCACAGAAATGAAACCTCCTACTGTTAAGTGCATTTATATAAAAATGAACATACACGAAAACGTAAAAAAGTTTTTCTGCTACCCATGTTCGGTTAAAGAAATCTTGGGAAAAATGCTGGCACCTTTTAGCATTTTCACTGTAAGATTTCGAAAACCAACAGAAATGCTTTTTTCGACTTTCGTGTATTTCGTTAAAGATAATTTAAGTTATATTTTTTGATGACCCCTCCGCCCCAAACCCTGCCCCGAGATTTGAAACAAACAATAATACTGCAATTTTATGAGATTGATGATATTGTTTTTAAATTAAAAACTTCTACCTTAAACGAATTTAAGTGTGTGTGGTTTTCTTGATGATTGAACTCATTAAACAGAGGTGAATGCTTAAAATCTTTTTCACAGACTTACTTATAGAATGAAAACAATCGCTTTGAGCTGGACTGTTAGTTTTTATTGTGTTTCTTTAAATGATCCCTGAGACAACTGTTTGGCTTTTGTCATACCTTAAAATGTGAAACATACTTAATGCCTTCAAACATTTTCCTTTTTACATAAGTAAGCACAATGAAACTTAATCTTTTGCTAATGATACTATCAACGTCAGCTGGTGCGAAGACTGTCCGAGTAGAGGTCGTCGATGGAACATCACTTTAGGTGAACTTATTCATGTAATTCTATTTCAATTTAAAGCTGATTATATATTATAATGAAGTATACTTAAGACAATGCTATTTCGGAAATTCATGACAATGTCCCTTAAAATAATTAAAGTAACCAACCGTTAGTGAATCCCAAGACAATTATATTTTTAGAACGTTATTAAAAACATTTTAATTGAAAATTATATCCTTCAAATTCTTGAAATAATTTCTTTATAGATTGACTTTGAATTAGATAAATCGTCCTACTGTTCAGTATGAAATTATTCCCTTTCAGATAAAAACGTAATCCTTAGAAAAAAACCTCCTACTTGTATATGCATTTATATAAAAATGAACAAAAGCAAAATAAAGCGTTTCTGCTACCCATGTTCGGTTAAAGAAATCTTGGGAAAGATGCTGGCACCTTTTAGCATTTCCACTGTAAGATTTCGAAAACCAACAGAAATGCTCGTTTCGACCTTCGTGTATTTCGAAAAAGATTAATTAAGTTATATATTTTGTTGACCAACTCCACCCCCACCCCCCTAACCTCCGCCCCCGAATACTGAAACATAAACAATTGCACTGCAATTTTATGAGATTGATGATATTGTTTTTATAATTAAAAACTTCTACCTTAAACGAATTTAAGTGTGTGTGGTTTTCTCGATGTTTGAACTTATAAACAGACATGAATGTTAAGAAAATTTTACACAGACTTACTTATGAAATGAAAACAATTGCTTTGAGCTGGACTGTTTGTTATCACTTTTTTAAATGATCCTTGTATTTGCTCTTCGGTTGAAATTTTAAACCTTCGCGATATTTGAAATGCGACACATACCTAATGTCTTTAAAGAAGTTCTTTAACACATAGGTGAGCACAATGAAACTTAATATTTTGCTAATGATACTATCAACGTCAGCTAGCGCGAAGACTGTCCGAGTAGAGGTCACGTCGATGGAACATCACTTTAGGTGAACTAATTCATGTAATTCTATTTCAATATAAAGCTGATTATGTATTATTATGAAGCACACTTAAGACCACGTTATTTCGTGAATTCATGAGAATGGCCCCTTAAAAGGATTAGAGTAACCAACCGTGATAGTAATTATCACTTTAAATAAGATAAAGAATGCCGTTAAGAATGAAATTAATCCCTTTGAGATAAAAACTTAATCCCACAGAAAAGAAACCTCCTACTGTAATATGCATTTTTATAAAAATGAACATACACGAAATCGAAATAAAGTGTTTCTGCTACCCATGTTCGGTTAAAAAAATCTTGGGAAAGATGCTGGCACCTTTTAGCATTTTCACTGTAAGATTTCTAAAACCAACAGAAATGCTTTTTTCCGATTTCAGTGTATTTCGAAAAGAATTAAGTTTTACTTTTTGATGACCCCCCCCCCCTTCCCAAATTCAAACCGTGATAAAAAACTTCACTACAATTTAATGAGACTAATGATATTATTTTAATAAATGACCACTCCCGTAAGTTATTTAAGTGTGCGTGTTTTCCTCGATATTTGAACAGAGATGAATGTTCTGAACAGTATATACAGACTGACTTATTAAGTGAATCGTTTTGAGATGGACTGCTTGTTATTGTTTCCTTCATTAATTGAGATTTGTATTTGCTTAATTTCTTATTGTTTACTTTTTATCAGATCTTGAAATGCAAAACAGATTTTATGGATTCATAAACTTCTTAAAACATAAGTGAGCACAATGAAACTTATCTTTTGCTTCTGTTCCGAAACGGGGTTCTGCGGCGAAACCTCACTTTAGGTGGCAAGGGACGTCACTTCCGGCTTGCTGCATCAAGAGGCTCTTCTGGTACAGTGGACGCTAAAACATCGAAATAAATCATGTAATTCTGTTTCAATATAAAGCTGAGAGTATATAATTGTGCATCAAACTAAATACCAAGTTATTCCGAAATTGTTCCCTTGAATAAATACGTACTTGACATAATGAGGTTGAACCCTTAACATTGTAAGAATAACCAACCGTGAGTTGGTTCAAGCAAATAATATCATTCAAACACTATTAAGAATATCTTTATTTATCAATCATTTTTAAATTCTTGGAAAAAATCCTACATGACATTTCACTTTAATTAAACACGCCGTCCTACTGTTAAGTATAAAATCAACCCCATTTTAGATTAAAAAATAATGTTTACTTTACCGTTAACTGTTTAACTTTTGTCATGTCTTAAAATGCGAAAAAGACTTAATGCCTTCAAACAATTTCTTTAACAAATAAATGAGCATAATGTAAGTAATATATTGCTAATATTACTATCAACGTCAGATGGCGCAAAGACTGTCCGTCAGCTGGCGCGAAGACGGTTCGAGTAGAGGTCACGTCGATGGAACATCACTTTAGGTGAACTAATTCATGTACTAATAATTCTATTTCAATATGAAGCTGATAATATATTTTAATGAAGCACACTTAATTCCAAGTTGTTTCGGCAATTCATGAGAATAGCCGCTTAAAAGAATTAGAGTAACCAAACGTGAGTGAATCCCAAGACAATTATATATTTCGAACGTTATTAAAAAAAAATTAATTGAACAATTAATTTATTTTATGGATTTTCACTCTAAATAAGATAAATCGTCCTACTTTAAAGTATGAAATGATTCCCGTTTAGATTTAAACATTATCCCACAGAAATGAAACCTCCTACTTTTAAATGCAATTTATATAAATATTAACATACACGAAAACGAAATAAAGTAGTTCTTCTACCCATGTTCGGTTAAAGAAATCTTGGGAAAGATGCTGGCACCTTATAGCATTTTCACTGTAAGATTCCGAAAACCAACAGAAGTGCTCGTTTCGACCTTCGTGTATTTCGAAAAAGAATTAATGAAGTTATACTTTTTGTTGAGCAACTCCACCCCCACCCCCTAACCTCCGAATTGAAACAAACAACTACACTGCAATATTATGGGATTGGTTATATGGGTTTTAATTAAAAACTTCTACCTTTACCGAATATAAGTGTGTGTGGTTTTCTTGATGTTTGAACTTATAAACAGAAATGAATGAAAATTATATATAGACTTACTTATAAAATGAAAACAATCGTTTTGAGCCGGAATGTTAGTTATTGCTGTTTTTCTTTAAATGATCCTTGTGTTTACTTTACCGTCTACTGTTTGACTTTTGCCATATCTAAAAATGCGAAACAGACTGAATGCCTTGAAACAATTTCTTAAACACATAAGTAAGCGCAATAAAACTTAATCTTTTGCTAATGATACTATCAACGTCAGCTGGCGCGAAGACTGTCCGAGTAGAGGTCACGTCGATGGAACATCACTTTAGGTGAACTAATTCATGTAATTCTACTTCAATATAAAGCTGATTATGTATTATTATGAAGCACACTTAAGACCACGTTATTTCGTGAATTCATGAGAATGGCCCCTTAAAGGGATTAGAATTACCAACCTTGACTGAATCCAAATTGAATATAGTTTTCGAACGTTAATAAAAAATATTTTAACTGAACAATTAATTCATCAAATAACTTTAAATAAGATAAATCGTCCTACTGTTATGTATGAAATTATTCCCTTTTAGATAAAAACATTATCCCACAGAAATGAAACCTCCTACTTATAAATGCAATTTATATAAATATTAACATACACGAAAACGAAATAAAGTATTTCTGCTACCCATGCTCGGTTAAAGAAATCTTGGGAAAGATGCTGGCACCTTTTAGCATTTTCACTGTAAGATTTCGAAAACCAACAGAAATGCTCGTTTCGACCTTCGTGTATTTCGAAAAAGAATTAATTAAGTTTTACTTTTTGTTGAGCAACTCTACCCCCAGCCCCTAACCTCTGCCCCCGGAAATTGAAACAAACAGTTACACTGCAATTTTAGGAGATTGATGATATATTGTTTTTATAATTAAAAACTTCTACCTTTACCGAATTTAAGTGTGTGTGTGATTTTCTTGATGATTGAACTAATAAACATAGATAAATGTTAAGAAATTTATATACAGACCTACTTATAAAATGAAAACAATCGTTTTGAGCCGGACTGTTAATTATTCGTTTTTTCTTTAAATGGTCCCTGTGTTTACATTACCGTTAACTGTTTTCATTTAGCCATATCTTAAAATGCGAAACAGACTTAATGCCTTCAACATATTTCTTGAACACATAGGTGAGCACAATGAAACTTAATCTTTTGCTAATGATACTATCAACATAAGCTGGCGTGAAGACTGTCCGAGTAGAGGTCACGTCGATGGAACATCACTTTAGGTGAACTAATTCATGTAATTCTACTTCAATATAAAGCTGATTATGTATTATTATGAAGCACACTTAAGACCACGTTATTTCGTGAATTAATCAGAATGGTCCCTTAAAAGGATTAGAGTAATCAGCCGTGAGTGAATCCCAAGACAATTATATTTTTCGAACGTTAATAAAACAATTTTAATTGAACAATTAATTCATTAAATTCTTGAAATAATATATGATGGATTTTTTCTTTAAATTAGATAAATCGACCTACCGATAAGTATGAAATTTTCCCTTTTAGATGAAAACATAATCCCACAGAAATGAAACCTACTTTTAAATCCAATTTATATTAATACCAACATACACGAAAACGAAATAAAGTGTTTCTGCTACCCATGTTCGGTTAAAGAAATCTTGGGAATGATGCTGGCACCTTTTAGCATTTTCACTGTAAGATTTCGAAAACCAACAGAAATGCTCATTTCGACTTTCGTGTATTTTTAAAAAGAATTAATTAAATTAATTAAATTATCCTTTTTGTTGACCAAGTCGACCCCGCTCCCCCTCCGCCCTCGAGAATTGTAACATGAACAATTATGCTGCAATTTTATGAGATTGATGATATTGATTTTAATTAGAACTTCTACCTGAAACGAATTTAAGAGTGGGTGGTTTTCTTGTGTTTGAACTAATCAACAGAGATGAATGTTAAGAAAATTATATACAGACTTACTTATAGAATGAAAAGAATCGCTTTGAGCCGGAATGTTGGTCATTATTGTTTTTCTTTAAATGATCTCTGTGTTTACATTACCGTTAACTGTTTAACTTTTGCCATATCTTAAAATGCAAAACAGACCTAATGCCTTCAAAATATTTGTTTAACACATAGGTGAGCACAATGAAACTTAATCTTTTGCTAATGATACTATCAACGTCAGCTGGCGCGAAGACTGTCCGAGTAGAGGTCACGTTGATGGAACATCACTTTAGGTGAACTAATTCATGTTATTCTATTTCAATATAAAGCTGATTATGTATTATTATGAAGCACACTTAAGATCACGTTATTTCGTGAATTAATGAGACTGGCCCCTTAAAACAATTAGAGTAACCAACCGTGAGTCAATACCAAGACAATTATATTTTTCGAACTCTAATAAAAACATTTTAATTGAATGATTAATATCAAATTCTTCTCTATTATAGATTTTTATTTTAAATTAGATAAATTGTCCTACTGTTAAGTATGAATATATTCCCTTATAGAGATATAAACATAATCCTAAAAAAGATCCTCCCCCTACAGTTAAATGCAATTTATATAAAAATAAACATACACGGACGTGAATTATAGTGTTTCTGCTACCCATGTTCAGTAAATAAAAAAAAATGTAAGACGGTCTTTTTGGTTTCAAACGATTTCTTAAAACATAAGTGAGCACAACAGTTAAACTTATCTTTTGCTAATGTTGCTACCAACGGCCGCTGGCGCGAAGACTGTCCGAGAAAGGGTCCTGTCGATGGATCATCACTTCCGGTTGCAAGGGACATCACTTCCGGTTGCATGAGGGAACTAAAACATAAAACTAAATCATGTTATTCGATTTCAGTATAAAGCTGATATAAAAGAAAGAAACAAACTTATTACATGTCGATGTTCGACTAGTGTTACGAACAAATACGTATTTAACACATGAGGGTGGCCCCTGAAATACAGATAAGAGTAACCATGAGTGGGTCGATAAATTAATATTGAAAACACTCGCTGGGTCTATCCCTAAGTTTTGGGGTCCTCACAATAAATATTTTGTATTTGATATCAGACTCTGGCCCGTGAAATAAATACATAGATACCTCGTGAGTTGCATCTTTATAGCAATATGGTCAGTACGCCATAGGCCCTACCATATGTAAACACGAAGATACTGCATCCATAACTGAAAGAGTGACATAGTTTTGTATGTTTCAAACAATTTCAATTACAAAGAAGTGGGGTAAAAAGAAACTCATCTTTTACTGCTTTTGTTACCCACGTTCGCTGGTGTGAAGGGGGAGCGTGTAGGAGTTCGTCGATGGAACAGGAGGAGGAACCGTTGATTGAGCCATCACTTCGGGTGGCAAGGACATCACTTCCGGTTGGATGATGGGTCACTTCCGTTACAGTAGACGCTAAAACATTGAAGAAATTCATATAATTCTACTTCAATATAAAGTTGATAATATATTTTAGAAAAAACAACAACAACTAAATAACACGTCAGTTCGGGACTGGTCTTACGAATAAATACGTATTTAACACATGAGGGTGGCCCCTGAAATACAGATAAGAGTAACCATGAGTGGGTCCATAAATTAATATTGAAAACACTCGCTGGGTCTATCCCTAAGTTTTGGGGTCCTCACAATAAATATTTTGTATTTGATATCAGACTCTGGCCCGTGAAATAAATACATAGATACCTCGTGAGTTGCATCTTTATAGCAATATGGTCAATACGCCATAGGCCCAACCATATGTAAACACGAAGTTACTGCATCTATAACTGAAAGCGTGAAATAGTTTTGTATGTTTCAAACAATTTCAATTACATAGAAGTGGGGTAAAAAGAAACTCATCTTTTACTGCTTTTGTTACCCACGTCCGCTGGTGTGAAGGGGGGGGGCGTGTAGGAGTTCGTCAATGGAACAGGAGGAGGAACCGTTGATTGAGCCATCACTTCGGGTGGCAAGGACATCACTTCCGGTTGGATGATGGGTCACTTCCGTTACAGTAGACGCTTAAACATTGAAGAAATTCATATAATTCTACTTCAATATAAAGTTGATAATATATTTTAGAAAAAAACAACAACAACTAAATAACACGTCAGTTCGGGACTGGTCTTACGAATAAATACGTATTTAACACATGAGGGTGGCCCCTGAAATACAGATAAGAGTAACCATGAGTGGGTCCATAAATTAATATTGAAAACACTCGCTGGGTCTATCCCTAAGTTTTGGGGTCCTCACAATAAATATTTTGTATTTGATATCAGACTCTGGCCCGTGAAATAAATACATAGATACCTCGTGAGTTGCATCTTTATAGCAATATGGTCAATACGCCATAGGCCCTACCATATGTAAACACGAAGTTACTGCATCTATAACTGAAAGCGTGAAATAGTTTTGTATGTTTCAAACAATTTCAATTACATAGAAGTGGGGTTAAAAAGGAACTTATCTTTTACTGTATTTGTTACCCAAATCCGCTGGTGTGAAGGGAGAGGGTGTAGGAGTCCGTCAATGGAACGGGAGGAGAAATCGTTCATGGAACATCACATCAGGTGGCAAGGGCATCACTTCCGGTTGCATGAGGTTCACTTCCGTTACAGTAGAAGCTAAAACATTGAAGAAATTCATGTAATTCTACTTCAATATAAAGCTGATAATATATATTTTAGAAAGGAACAACAACTAATTAACAGTCGTTAATTCGGGACTGGTCTTACGAATAAATACGTATTTAACACATGAGGGTGGCCCCTGAAATACAGATAAGAGTAACCATGAGTGGGTCCATAAATTAATATTGAAAACACTCGCTGGGTCTATCCCTAAGTTTTGGGGTCCTCACAATAAATATTTTGTATTTAATACCAGACTCTGGCCCGTGAAATAAATACATAGATACCTCGTGAGTTGCATCTTTATAGCAATATGGTCAATACGCCATAGGCCCTACCATATGTAAACACGAAGATACTGCATCCATAACTGAAAGAGTGACATAGTTTTGTATGTTTCAAACAATTTCAATTACATAGAAGGGGGTAAAAAGAAACTCATCTTTTACTGCTTTTGTTACCCACGTCCGCTGGTGTGAAGGGGGAACGTGTAGGAGTTCGTCAATTGAACAGGAGGAGGAATCGTTCATGGAACATCACATCAGGTGGCAAGGACATCACTTCCGGTTGGATGATGGGACACTTCTGTTACAGTAGAAGCTAAAACATTGAAGAAATTCATGTAATTCTACTTCAATATAAAGCTGATAATATATATTTTAGAAAAAAAAAACAAAAAAAAAACTAAATAACACGTCAGTTCGGGACTGGTCTTACAAATAAATACGTATTTAACAAATGAGGGTGGCCCCTGAAATACAGATAAGAGTAACCATGAGTGGGTCCATAAATTAATATTGAAAACACTCGCTGGGTCTATCCCTAAGTTTTGGGGTCCTCACAATAAATATTTTGTATTTGATATCAGACTCTGGCCCGTGAAATAACTACATAGATACCTCGTGAGTTGCATCTTTATAGCAATATGGTCAATACGCCATAGGCCCAACCATATGTAAACACGAAGTTACTGCATCCATAACTGAAAGCGTGAAATAGTTTTGTATGTTTCAAACAATTTCAATTACAAAAAAGTGGGGTAGAAAGAAACTCATCTTTTACTGCTTTTGTTACCCACGTCCGCTGGTGTGAAGGGGGAATGTGTAGGAGTTCGTCAATTGAACAGGAGGAGGAATCGTTCATGGAACATCACATCAGGTGGCAAGGACATCACTTCCGGTTGGATGATGGGTCACTTCCGTTACAGTAGAACCTCAAACACTGAAGAAATTCATGTAATTCTACTTCAATATAAAGCTGATAATATATATTTTAGAAAAAACAACAACAACTAAATAACACGTCAGTTCGGGACTGGTCTTACGAATAAATACGTATTTAACACATGAGGGTGGCCCCTGAAATACAGATAAGAGTAACCATGAGTGGGTCCATTAATTAATATTGAAAACACTCGCTGGGTCTATCCCTAAGTTTTGGGGTCCTCACAATAAATATTTTGTATTTGATATCAGACTCTGGCCCGTGAAATAAATACATAGATACCTCGTGAGTTGCATCTTTATAGCAATATGGTCAATACGCCATAGGCCCAACCATATGTAAACACGAAGTTACTGCATCCATAACTGAAAGCGTGAAATAGTTTTGTATGTTTCAAACAATTTCAATTACATAGAAGTGGGGTAAAAAGAAACTCATCTTTTACTGCTTTTGTTACCCACGTCCGCTGGTGTGAAGGGGGAGCGTGTAGGAGTTCGTCAATGGAACAGGAGGAGGATTCGTTGATGGAACTTCACTTCGGGTGGCAAGGACTTCACTTCCGGTTGGATCATGGGTCACTTCCTTTACAGTAGACACTAAAACATTGAAGAAATTCATGTAATTCTACTTCAATATAAAGCTGATAATATATATTTTAGAAAAAAACAACAACATCTAAATAACACGTCAGTTCGGGACTGGTCTTACGAATAAATACGTATTTAACACATGAGGGTGGCCCCTGAAATACAGATAAGAGTAACCATGAGTGGGTCCATATATTTATATTGAAAACACTCGCTGGGTCTATCCCTAAGTTTTGGGGTCCTCACAATAAATATTTTGTATTTGATATCAGACTCTGGCCTGTGAAATAACTACATAGATACCTCGTGAGTTGCATCTTTATAGCAATATGGTCAGTACGCCATAGGCCCAACCATATGTAAACACAAAGTTACTGCATCTATAACTGAAAGCGTGAAATAGTTTTGTATGTTTCAAACAATTTCAATTACAAAGAAGTGGGGTAAAAAGAAACTCATCTTTTACTGCTTTTGTTACCCACGTTCGCTGGTGTGAAGGGGGGCGTGTAGGAGTTCGTCAATGGAACAGGAGGAGGATTCGTTGATGGAACTTCACTTCGGGTGGGAAGGACATCACTTCCGGTTGGATGATGGGTCACTTCCTTTACAGTAGAAGCTAAAACATTGAAGAAATTCATGTAATTCTACTTCAATATAAAGCTGATATTTTAGAAAAGAACAACAACTAAATAACACGTCAGTTCGGGACTGGTCTTACAAATAAATACGTATTTAACACAGGAGGGTGGCCCCTGAAATACAGATAAGAGTAACCATGAGTGGGTCCATAAATTATTATTGAAAACACTCGCTGGGTCCATCCCTAAGTGTTGGGGTCCTCACAATAAATATTTTGTATTTAACACCAGACTCTGGCCCGTGAAATAAATACATAGATACCTCGTGAGTTGCATCTTTATAGCAATATGGTCAATACGCCATAGGCCCTACCATATGTAAACACGAAGTTACTGCATCCATAACTGAAAGCGTGAAATAGTTTTGTATGTTTCAATTTCAATTACATAGAAGTGGGGTAAAAAGAAACTCATCTTTTACTGCTTTTGTTACCCACGTCCGCTGGTGTGAAGGGAGAGGGTGTAGGAGTCCGTCAATGGAATGGGAGGAGGAATCGTTGATGGAACATCACTTCAGGTGGCAAGGACATCACTTCCGGTTGCATGATGGGTCACTTTCGTTACAGTAGAAGCTAACACATTGAAGAAATTTATGTAATTCTACTTCAATATAAAGCTGATAATATATTTTATAAGATAAGAGTAACCATGAGTGGGTCCATAAATTAATATTGAAAACACTCGCTGGGTCCATCCCTTAGTTTTGGGGTCCTCACAAAAAACATTTTGTATTTGATATCAGACTCTGACCCGTGAAATAAATTCATAGATACGTCGTGAGTTGCACCTATACCTTAGAATGGACAATACCCCCTTTCATCCCTCCATAAGTAAACACGAAGATACTGATTCCATTACTAAAAACGTGAAGTAGTTTTGTAGGTTTTCAACAATTTCAATAACATAGAAGTGGATTATTTTTTACTGCTTTTTATCCAAGTCAGCTGGCGCGAAGATGAAGCCTGGTGTAGGTTTGTGTCAATAGGTCGGGAGCTTTCGTTGATGGAACATCACTTCAGATGGCAAGGGACATCACTTTCGGTTAAGGAAATGGACACTTCCGGTTGCGAAAATGGATACTTCCGGTTGCGCAAATGAAGATTTCCGGTAGAGTGGATACTGAAACATCGAACCGTTTGATGATTTTTGGGTTAAAAGAATATCATATAACATAGTAAAAGAAAGAAAATAAGAACATATTGATAGAGAGCGGATACTGAAACATCGAACCGTTTTATGAATTTTGGTTTAAAAGAATATCACATAGCCTTGTAAAATAAACAAAATAAGAACATATTCATAAATATGTGAATAAAAAGAATACATAAAAACCCTAAAAACTTCATTTGACAATCCTTTTTAATTTCTTTTAATAATTTCTTGAATATGCCATATCACTTCATATTTGGTCAACCGTCCTACTATAGAGTATAAAATTGACCCATGCATTGCAGATTATAACAATCTCACACAAATTTAGCCTCCTATAGGTTATGCACAATACATATAAATATGAACATTCACGAAAACGAAATAATGTGTTTCTGCTACCCTTGTTCGGTTAAAGTAACCTTGTGAAAGATGTTGGCACCTTTTAGTATTTTCACTATAAGATATCAAAACAAACAGAAATGCATTCTTGATTTTCGTGTATTTCTAACAAAGATTGTTTGCTCAACCTTTTTGATGAGAAATTGAACATAAATTAAATAGTTGCTGAAGCTACTTTAGCGTGTTTGACTGTATTCAGGAATTAATATAAAGCTCATCATTTTTAAAGCAACGTTTTTGTGAAAACTGTCGTTTTGTTTCGAAACGTTGATCATCGTATTTCTAAACGTATTATTGTTGAACTTCCTCTTTAAAATACAACATTTTGTTTTACATAAAATCGAGCCAATTCAAACTTACTTTTTATTGTAGTGGATCTCATCAGCAGCTGGTGCAGAGGGGGAGAGGCCTTCAATGAGACGGGGATGAGACGTAACTTCGTATGAATCTTTGCTGTGGTTCCGTGGTGAGGATCGGCCCATCAATATTGACGCCATGTAGGTACAGGTAGGTCGCTGTGACGGAATGGATGTTCATCAGTTCCACTTCGGACAACAATTCATCAACTGAAAAATGTAAATCACGATTAAACTGCCACACTGCTTTTGAACTGTTTAGCCGGTCATTTTAGAATTATCAGATGATCTGAACGATTTGTTTACCGACAAGAACCGCACGAGAAATCACAAAATGAACAGAAACGCTTCATTAAAGTATAAGCTATTATGATGAATAACAAACGAGTGAGCAAAATATGCAAGGTACCTGCAACCTGGAAATAGTTCTCGGTGGCCGCCAGAATGAAGACTGATCAATGTGTTGGCAAGGTGGACCGAATATCACCATGTTCACTCAAACTTATGTCAACATGTCCACGGGTTATAAGGCATTGTTTAAATTCAAAAGAAACTTTATACCTGTTATTCTTCTTAATAAATGATGCTTGAATTAAGAGTTTGTGCTGTCCTTGCGGGGTGAAGTCGTGATGTATAAGTATTTTATATAAACCCCAATACCATTTTTATTCTGTTATTTACCAAACTCCACCTCAGCTGTCCTGTGGTCATTTCGATTGAATCGTTCCTTTCAACACATTTCATACCAACACTTCGCGCACGACTGATTTTCACGTGTGAAGTGTAAATATCTTTGTGCATTTTCTATATACATGTACATCTTATTATAATTAACATTCCGTGTTTATGTAAGGCATTTATGACTGCTGGACGGGTGATACAGGAAATCCACTCAGAACTCGTATATTTTAATAAATAAATAATTGTTTTGTATACATTTTGGAAAGCGCCTCATGATGGGTTTATATGTCAAATTTTATTGAAATTGGTCAAAAAATGAAGAAGTGATAGCAATTTTTCGATTTTTATCGGGAATAGATCGGAAATCGAGGTGAAATCCAGATTTTGAAAAGTGAAATTAATTATGTCGAATTGTTTCAAAACGTGTATTTCAAATAAGATCTTGTTTTATTTGCAATTAACATCGTTTATCTATAGTTATTAACTTAATATTAAGATAAATTATATCAATTGTTAAATCGTAACATAAAACCTGAAAAGCCAATTGTATTACCATATATATATTATGTTTTAAGTGCAATATTCATTGCATTTGCCATGCGCATCTAGACGACAAGTAGAACTTATTATATAAAACGTCTGTTTGGTTTGATTTAGAGTGCCGTGCGGCAAAATCGTTGTATAAAAATGCTTTATATGTAATTAACTGTAACAAAAATGATGTTAACAGGTTAAGTATGTTAGACTATAAACTAGCCTACAAGCGTATGGTTAAGAAAAAACGTAAAATGAATGAACATAAAAAGATAAAAGAAATAGAAAAGCTAAGACACTCTAAGCCTCGTGACTTTTGGAAATTATTTAAAAAACCTAAAACAGCTATAGATAACATTTTTCTATCGAATATTTTTACAGTTACTTTTCATCATTGCAAAATGATATACCTTCTGCTGAAGACTAAGAGGCGGGCGAGTTTATCAACAAGCATGATTTTGAAAATTTAAATTGTAGGTTTGAGGAACTAGATAACCCTATTACATATGAAGGAATATTAAAGGTCATTAAATCACTTAAAAGGGGAAAGCTTTTGGAGGCGATCAATTATTAAATGATTATTTTAGTCGAGTCAGTTGAAATTATGTCGTCACATCTTGTTGATTTATTTAATGCTATTCTCAATTCGGGTCATTTCCCCTTAAAGGCATTATCGTACCAATTGATAAAAAGGGTAACCCTTGCAATCCAAGTAATTACCGAAGTATAACGCTAGTCAGCTGTTTTGCAAAGATTTTACCTGTATATTGAATAAACGAATAAACACCTGGGCAGAAAATAATGACATTCTGAGCGATTCTCAATTTGGTTTTCGAAAGGGTCGGTCTACTACAGATGCTATTTTTGTGTTCAATACAGTTGTGCAAAAACTGTTAAATGATAAACAAAGATTGTACTGTGCCTTAATTGATATGGAACGTGCCTTTGATAGTGATGGTTTAAATAGCCTCTGGTCAAAGTTCTATAGATCAGGAGTTGATGGGGAAAATGCTCAGAATTGTTAAAAATATGTATGCAAATGTCAATTCATGTGTAACAACAATTTTGTAGTTCGCTGTCCGAATATTTTGAGTGTGCTGTCGGCCTTAAGCAAGGGGAGATAATGTCCCCGATATTATTTGCCCTTTCCGTTGATGACCTTGAGCTATTTTGACGTGCTATGCGGACTTTCGATTGGCGAAGCAACTATTATACTGATTTTTTTGCTGATGATATGGTTGTTTTTGGTAAAACTGTTATTGAATTACATAATAGTCTAAATACGTTACATGAATACTGTATCAAATGGGGCCTACAAGTTAATTTAGATAAACGAAGGTCATATTTTTTCGTAAAAGGGGCAGAGTACACAACAACGAAAAATGGCTATACGGCAATAAGTACATTGAAACGGTCGATAATTTTAATTACCTTGGTACTGTTTTTAAGTTTACTGGATCTTTTGTTTTGAACCAAGAAACCATTGAAGGAATGGTCTTACTAAGGCACTAAATGTATTTATTAATGATACTAAATATTATAATTTCAAACATAGTGTTCTTTGCCAATTATTTGACGCTTTTGTAAGTGCCACGTTGAATTATGAATGTGAAGTGTGTGTGTGTGTGGGGGGGGGGGGGGGGCCCAAATCAAAAGAAATTGAGCGTATTTACTTGAAGTTTTGCAAAAACATACTTGGGGTTAAAACAAGCTCATGCAATATGGCCGTTTATGGGGATTTAGGTAGATACCACTTATATGTAGAATTATTAAATTTTGGTGTAAGACTATTGCCTCAGACAATATTATTATAAATAGGCTATACAATGAAATGTTGGGTAATCTTGCTAACCGAAATAATTGGGCTAATGATGTAAAAACTTTGTTAGATAACTATGTTTATATGTGTGGTTAAACTCAAACTCTGTTAGTTTGAAAAGTTTTCATATTGTGTTTAAAAATGAGTGTTCGATGTTTTTAAACAATCATGATTTGAAAATGTTAACAACTGTAATACCCTAGGTACTACTATCAATACCTTAAGGAATACTTTGGAATTTAATATTATCTTTTACCAAAAAAATAAGAATGCCTTTGTCTAAGCTAAGATTGTCGTCACATAAATTACATATTAAAACAGGAAGATATAGACGTAATAGAATTGAAAGGGCTGATCGTAAGTGTATTTTGTGTAACTCAAACAATATAGAAGACGAATACCACTTTGTCATAATATGCCCTGTGTATAACAATATCAGAAAGGAGTTCGTAAAAATATTCTATGTCAGAAACCCAAGTATGTACAAATTTGTTGAATTTGTGAAATCCCAAAATATAGTCGAAATAAGAAATCTTAGTAAATTAATAAACCAAGCATTTCTCTAAAGAAATTCTGTCATGATGGGTGCATTTTCGAAGTGAAAGAACATTTTTATAATATTTATTGCCCATAGAAATTCAAAATGTGACTATTGCTCGAAAGAGCTAACAAAACTCCACGCAGAGTTCCTTTCCTTACAATACAGTTATCACTGCCATCATGCAAATCATGAGTGACCATAGCTACTATGTAAATTAACCTTTTTGTATACCTTACCTCCATGGTCCTTAAATAATTGACATTGGATAAAAACTATCCAATAAAGGGGGTGGAATTACATTTTAAACAAAGTTTATTTAGCTGAAACACAGCTCATGGAAGCAGGGATTTATTCTGCTTGTATCGTTTAATTGTACACAGTTTTATATAAAAGAAACTCTTCTATTATTTTGCGGTATATGTTAATGTTTTAACAATGATGACATCAGTTAAATAGGCTTGGTTGTAAACAATCGAAACCCCTTTAAGGGCTTGGAATGTGAGGAATATCATGGTGTATATGTAACGAGTTCTACCAAATAATACACAAGATCAAGCTAATAAAAGTGTTGTCTGCTACTTTTGTGTATTAGATTTCGGATTTCGGACAAAGACAAAACAAAGAACGGATTTCTCTGGTTATTACACATTAATAAAGCAGGTAGGTGTTGCAAACGGTGTCAATTATTAACAAATAGTGTTAAGAAATAAATACAAATGCCATTGCCGAAAATGAGTCAATCTACTACCAAATGAACTGTATTTCTTGAAAGTTGAATAACAACAATATAATTAGCGTTAGCTGAAGAACTTCAGCGAACACGTTATATATTACCTTTTTGGATGTTTAATGTGTTTTGAACATCAAAAAATAAATATCAACATTAAAGTTATGGAAGCCAGAACTAAATTAGCGTTTAAGAATTTAAGCTTCACATCAAAACACACTTGAATAAAACAAAAAAAACAGTAGGGTCGGCACCCATTTCGTAGGTAGGGTCAGGTAACCCTAAAACCCTAATGTTAAAAGTATTTTATTTCATGCTTTTCGATGAAATATGGGGTTTTAACAGTGAATTAACATCAGTGAAAATATCAATTTGATATTTTCACTGCAAGGTAAGGAGTGTAAATATCAAGTTTCAGAACTACTTTTAAATTCCTTTGTAGTTACTTGCCTTGATCAAAACAGAACTCTTCACTTTGAACCCGTACATGGTGGCAAAAAAATGTTTAAAAATTAAAGAAATGTTTAATAAATTTAAATAAATTCATATTTGGAAATTAACAACTTACCGGTTATTACCGGTTATCCCGTTTTTAGCTCGACTATTCGAAGAATAGGTGGGCTATACTACTGGCCCCGGCGTCGGCGTCCGGTTAAAGTTTTAGGGCAAGTTGGGATTTTAATACCTTTCATTCAATTGAGTTAATACTTCACACAGTTGTTCAGGGCCATCACATGATGAGGTTAGATAACTCCATATTATTCTTTACACAGATTATGGCCCCTGATTGACTATGAAACTTAGGTTAAAGTTTTATGGCAGGTTGGGATATTTATAAATAATGTCTATACCCTTTGTTTAATTGACTTAATACTTCACACAGTTGTTCAGGACTACATATCACACAATGAGGTTACATAACTCCATATTATCCTTGATACAAGTTATGGCCCCTGATTGACTTAGGTTAAAGTTTTAGGGCAGGTTAAAGTTTTAGGGCAAGTTGGGATTTTCACTTAAAACTCCAATACCATCCAATACCATTCATTCAATTGACTTAATACTTCACACAGTTGTTCAGAGCCATCACATAATGAGGTTAGATAATTCCATATTATCTTTTATACAAGTTATGGCCCCTGATTGACTTAGTTTAAAGTTTTAGGCAAGTAAAAGTTAAGGGCAAGTTGGGATTTAAATAAAAAACTTCTTTACCTTTCATTCAATGCACTTAATAAAATTATTTTTTTTTAATTTCTTTTGACAGGCACATTTTTACATTCCTAACCAGTTTTTTACCAAGGGAAAACATGGAGGGCTATACTATATGGCCCTTTAGATTTTTTTATTATTATTTATTTATTTATTTTTTTTTCTTTTGAAAGGCATATTTGTATATTCTTTACCACATTTTCATAATGGGAAATCAAGTTATTTGAATAACTTGCGTCATTTTTCGGGTGGTGGGAGGGGAGCATTAAAGTCACCTTATGTATTGAATAATTTTAGTTAGGTTTGACATAAATAGACCAAACTTGGTAATATTACATTGTTATTGTATTCACTTTTTAGTCAAAGCGGCGAAGTCGAGCGCACTGTCTTACGACAGCTCTTGTTCAAACATTTTCTTGATCTTGAAGCTGAATGTTCGAACATTTGCATTTATACCAAACAAATTACAGACAAAAACATCTGTTCGAACATAAATAGAATTTTATATCATCGTTCAACTGTATTTTGAACTGTCTGCCGTTGTAATACATAAAAAAGAGCTTCCCGGAAAAATCACACAACAATTTACAGCTAATCCGTAAAAACCACCCTTGTCAAAAAAGGAGGTAATAAAGAGATAAATTAAAAAATTAATAAAACTCCGAAAATAAGCATAAAAGAAACAGAAAATTTGTTTATTTCAGTGTAAGATCGTATTTAATTTCACTGTGATCATAGAAAAATACATTTTCACTCATGGCTTCGACACTCGTGAAAATATGTTTTTCTATGACACTCGGGAAATAAAATATGATCTTACACGGAAATAAACAAATACATTATCCTCTGTTTATTAGGCTCAATGTAGAGTAATGCCACTAACACTTTGGGAAGATTTGCTTCAAACAGTTTCACAGATGATCATGTATGATTGTATCATTGGTAAAAGACTGTATAGGAAGGATTTTGTGCTGTCCCATGGTGGCCCTTTGATATTTAAAAGCAGTGACTGTTTAAGCAAATTGTTGGTATTTTAACTCTTAAATGTGAGAATGTCATCTTTATATCCACTTCATGGTGAAAGAAACATTGTATTCTTTTCTTTTTCAGAGTGATTGTAGTAATACAACTCACAAAGTGTAAGATGTCTACAAGTAATTTTGATGATGAGGTTATGATTATTGATGATGACTCTGATGAAGATGAAAACTTAAAGAACTGCAGTGAAGAAGACTATCTCTCCTTTGCAAGGGTTTGTGAGATCAGATAAATAATATTTTGTGTTAATGGCCTTTTTCTGATTTTTTTTGGTAAAATGTAATTAGTTATGTTGAGACCACTAAAATTGTTTAAAGTTGCACTCTCATTGATTGACCGTTTTGACAACTTTTTATTTTTTGTCTTAGAATGATCCAATTTTTGAGTAAATGTCTGGAATCCTATGATATAAGACTGCAAACAAAAGATCAGATTGAATTTTTTCTAATTTACGTTTGAAATAAGATGTCTTATGGCTCAAAGCGTTACTAGAAAGAATAAATTTTCGGCAGTTTTTCAAACAATTAAGATCTATGCTATTGTGAGTTATCTTAAAATAACTGAATTGAAGGCATTGATACCAAAATCAGCTGACTCTTAAGACAAAAAAAATGTCAAAAATTAATCTGTGAGAGTGCATCTTTAAACCTAAATATTGGTAAATTATAACAATGAATTAAAATGATGAGTTCACATGGTTATTAACTGGGGAACTCTAAGGCTCATAATAAGAATTCCACAGATTGAATGGGTCACATGTCAGAAGCTGCAATCATTGTCACACCAATATAAACTTGGTCAGAATGTTAAATCCAAAAAAGAAATACATGTAAGCCAACTGTATTTCAGTGTAAAAATGGTTGTTTCTCTGATGCTATTGAGGCAATTCATTTGACAATCAATATTTACTTGGACATTATGAGCACAAACACTGTCACCAAGTTTTGTTATGATTGGATGATAGAGAAGTAATTTAAAGTACATGAAATCAATCTATTATAAGCTCATCTGTATCTGAGCACAAAGTGCTCAAAGGTGAGCAGTAGTGATCGTCCCATGTCCTGCGGCCAGCATCAATATTTTACAACTGTAATTTTTTCTTTGAAACAGCATGGCCCAGCCCTATAATATTCGGTCAGAAAGTGACAGTACATCAGGGCTTAAATGTATGTTAACTGTTTTCTTTACAGATATATATTAAAATATTTGAAATTCTTCTTTTCTGAAATGTCAAGGACCAGATTCTTGATATTTGGTATGCAGCCTCATGAAGTGGTTGCTTACCAGCATTACTTTTTTCCCCGGGTTAAGAAATGGCTTGGCCCAATTATTGTTTTCTATACTAGTTAGTTACCATACTATTATTGGTGTTAGGATGTTGGGAACAGAGATCAAAGTAGACTTACTAAATTTGGTATTTTGTAGTATTGTTTTATGTATTGACTTGCTATAATTTATAATTGCTTGTTTGTGTATGGCTGTTGATTTTACCGTGATTTATCTACCAATGACATTCAAATATCATCTCTAGATGAAGCAATGGAATACTCTTGTGCTTTAAAACCACCCATTTGAAGTTTTTTTAAACAACTATTTATAACAGTCTCCAGATTTTCTTCAAGTTTTAAGTCAGAAAAGCAGTCGTTATATTTCAGCAGCACTAGCCTAATATTCAGATATTGTCTTCTTGCATACCGGAGGTGTGTTTCCGGTCGTGTGACCGGTGCTGAAAAACTCATCTTACACCCCCATGTAAGATGAGTCATGCGCAACAACGCGCCACTTCTTATTTCTTTTATAGTATGGTTTATGAAAAGTATATTATGCAATTTCTATAAAGCGCTTTTTGGTGAAATGTACAAAAGTGCGTTTTCTACATCAATTTTTCCACAAATTCATAATTTTAGGTATGCAAGAAAAAATATCAATCATGTTTGTCCGGTCTGGATCGAAAATCCTACTATCGGGCACGTTACGTGGCCTGTAACTCTGCAAGCCTCGTTACCGGCTTACACGCTTGCCCTCAGGTCGGTTTTTTCTATCCGTACCGAAAACACATGCACGGCCTGTAAACGCCAGCTCCACCACTTTACGGTGGTGCAAAGAAAAAGAGCTCCAACACTTTCGTGGTGGAGCTGTGCCCTATGTTTACATGAACAAACGTGAGTATGATTTATATTTTATTTGATTATTTCATTTAACGGACATATTTCGAAAATTAGAGAATGTGGTACCGTGTAAGAACACTTCTACTGTAGGCTGGTTACTGTTTCGTTTTAATATTGTGCAAACTATGGTGCCAGGAGCTTTTCTCCCGAATCAGACTTGTGCATATTTTGAGATCTGATTGCATAGCAAGTACATTTCGGTGCTTACACACCCCGTAAGAACATTCTCACGCATGCAAACATAACTGTTATGTATTGTACCTAAGCCGGAACACAACAAAACTAATAAGCACTTCTTAAAAAGGAAAAATGCACATATTTATAAAAGTGGTGTCGCTGTTGCCCTAGTGGTGGCGCTGTCGAGTAGTGGTGGCGCTATCGAGTATGTTTTGCGTATTAAGTAATATAAAAAGTTAACGCTTTTGGAATAAATACTTAAGTTGCTATGTTTAATATTCATTGAACATTATGCTGGTTATACATACTACTTGCGGAAACAAAACTCTTCGCGAATTATCTTAACCTTACTTAAAACTATTTCGAAACAAACGGCTAGGTGCTGTTAATTTTACCATAAAACTATAAGTATCTACCATGTGTGTCCGGTTATGAGGGAGGTATTCTTGCATACCGGACGTGTGTTTCCGGTCATTTGTCCAGTGCTGGAAAAACGCATCTTATACCCCCTATGTAAGATGAGTTACGCGCAACAAAGCGCTTCTTCTTATTTCTTTTATTGTATGGTTTATGAAAAGTACATTATTTCATTTCAATAAAGCGCAATCAAATAAATAAGTATGCAATTATTTAAAACAGATAATGAATAATCGTAAAAACGCGATTTAAATAGTTACTATTTGACATCAATAGTGATTTAAAATTACTGCGCTTTATGACGTCAGTAAACAAGGTTTCACGCGCTTTTTGGTAAAATGTACAAAAGTGCGTTTTCTACGTCAATTCTTACACAAACTGATAATTTTAGAATTACAAGAAAAAATATCAATCATGTTTTTCAGGTCCGGACCGAAAAATCCGTCCTTCGGTCACGCTGCGTGGCCTGTAACTCGGCAAGTCTCGTTACCGGCTTACGAGCGTGCACTCGGTCGGATTTTTCCATCCGTACCGGACACACATGGTAGATACTTATAGTTCTATGGTAAAATTAACAGCACCTAGCCGTTTGTTTTCGAAATAGTTTTAAGTAAGGTTAAGATAATTCGCGAAGAGTTTTGTTTCCGCAAGTAGTATGTATAACCAGCATAATGTTCAATGAATATTAAACATAGCAACTTAAGTATTTATTCCAAAAGCGTTTACTTTTTATATTACTTCATACGCAAAACATACTCGATAGCGCCACCACTACTCGACAGCGCCACCACTAGGGCAACAGCGCCACCACTTTTATAAATATGTGCATTTTTCCTTTTTAAGAAGTGCTTATTAGTTTTGTTGTGTTCCGGCTTAGGTACAATACATAACAGTTATGTTTGCATGCGTAAGAATGTTCTTACGGGGTGTGTAAGCACCGAAATGTACTTGCTATGCAATCAGATCTCAAAATATGCACAAGTCTGATTCGGGAGAAAAGCTCCTGGCACCATAGTTTGCACAATATTAAAACGAAATAATAACCAGCCTACAGTAGAAGTGTTCTTACACGGTACCACATTCTCCAATTTTCGAAATATGTCCGTTAAATGAAATAATTAAATAAAATATAAATCATACTCACGTTTGTTCATGTAAACATAGGGCACAGCTCCACCACGGAAGTGTCGACAGCTCTTTTTCTTTGCACCACCGTAAAGTGGTGGAGCTGGCGTTTACAGGCCGTGACATGATAGAAACTTATACTCTTATGCTTTAAGTAAAAGCAAAGTTTGCCTTTCAGTGTGACACAGAAACGATGTGCCCTGCAATAACTGATATTAAATGCCTTAGATCATTTTAAGATTTTTTTTATTTTTTAAATAAGAATATAGAAAGTCTTTATTTAGTGTACTTATTTCATTCAGTCTAGAAGAGAGTCAGAAAACGCCCGTATCCAAGACCAACTGGAGAAGTTAGAAAAATTGGACATCAGCGAGGAAGAAAAGGTATACAACTAAATTGATTGTGCAAGCAATTACGCTAGTATGAATTATGTCCTTGATATTCCAAGGCTGTTACCCAAATATGTATTGATAAATATATGTTGATGTGTGTGTGGTATGTGTTGTTGTGTCTCTCGTGCAGTGTCGGTAAGGCATTAATTATCCTTGTGACTTTAAACAGGGTCTTTATTATCCCCCGCCGAACTGAAATGATTGGTATGGGGATATTATTTTGGTGTTTTCCGTCCCTATGTTCTTCCGTCCATCCATTCGTTCTTTCATGCAAAAATCATGAAACGTTATCAGAATGTTTTCATTGATTAACTTCCAGATAATGTTAAATATGGATCACATGTGATTAAAATCAAGCCACTAGGTTGGTTGTCTCGAAATATACTGTCGGAGCCATATATGCGTAGAGATTGGCAAGACCATCTTTAAACTTGGTCAGAATGTTCACTTGATCAAGTCTGAACCGCTTGAAAAAGTCAGAACTTTTTGCTGCATTAACTAGAGGCATTATATTTGGTCTAATATTCATCAAACTTTATCATAATCTTTCCCCTTGATGCCCTTTTGGACATATTTTTAACTGGATCACTTGTGATAAAAAATAGATTATTTGGTCAAAATTAAGATGTTTCCGTCTTTCTGTCTTTCCATATGTTTGCCTTGACCAAAAGAATGGTAATGATTGGTCAGATTTTGTTCAAACTTGGACAGAATGTTACTCTTAATGAAATCTCACTGCTCATTTCATATTAGGTCCCAATGCATCAAAAACTATAAGGTCACTTAAATCTTAGAAATAATCTTTAGAACATACTAAAGGCAATATATCTTGTCCAATATACATGTATATGAAACTTAATCAGAATGTTATTCCTTGATCAAATCATCAACTAGTTTGAAGTTTTGAAGTTAAATGAGGTCCGAAAGTAGGTCACTATGTCAAATCTTTAGAAAATCATGTCCGTGAACCTAATATTATTGGTAATGATTATCTTTGTTCGAACTGTGGTTAGAATGATCCCCTTGGTAGATTTTAACATTAGGTCACATTGGGCCAAAAGCTGGGTTATAAGGTCAAATAGTAGATAATTTTGGAGAAAAAACAAAGGCAATATATCTGCTCTAATCTTCAGAGTATTGTCCTCGACGAAATTTGGATAAGTTTGAAACTAGGTCACATGGGGTCGAAAACTAGGTGTCTTGGTCAAATCTCAGAGAAACCTTGTGAACTCTCAAGAGGCTTTAGTTAAACAATATTTCTGGTCTTATCTTCATGCAACTTAATCAGAATGTTTGCTTTGATGAAACTTTTTATTAGTTTGAAATTGATTAACGTGGAGGGAAAAACTAGGTTAAATAGTGAACTTAATGGTTCTCTACATACTATATTCTTTATTTCAGACACTTGCAAACAAACTTATGTCTCATATCCCATATTCATAAGAGTACATCGCTCTGCAGCTGTTTTGAATTGCATTAAAAATTATATTTGCCTGGTATCAAAACAATGATATGTTAATTGTCAAACTCAAACAAAACCGAAACAGTTCATGTAAACCTCTACACTGTATATATACATATTTATAAGTAAATTTATTTGATGTACTGGTATGTGAATTAAATTGTGGATGAATGATCACTTTATATTAGAATGAGATAGAGTTATGAATGTTCATACTCTCATATCTTTACAGCAACGGCAAGGTAAGCAGTTACGAATGCTAGCCTTTGTTAATCCTGGGAAATTCATGGATGACTTTGTTCCAGAAAAGAGCGCTAGAGAAATGAAAAAGATAAACAGACGGCTAAACAAGGACAAAGTGTATGTTTTTTGTGTATTTTGTTCTCTTATATATTTACAAAAAATGATATCATTATGTGTTCAGAAAACGTGTAAATTTGAGAACTCATAAACTTTTTAACCACCAATGAAATTCCAGTTTTAATTACCGGTCCAAGGCCGGTTACCTCGACTTATATTAATATTAAGATGTCTAGGATGTGTAGAGTTCAGTCTGTGTTAGGCCTTAAAAATGTGTTTCTAATTTAAGCAGGCTTTTCCTTTATGTTTTGGCTACTGGCTTTGATCCTGTAGTTTATAGTAGTCCATGGTATTGGTATATCCAATTAAGACTTAAATATATTACACACCAGTGAGGGTCATATGACATTATAAGTACCGGCCAGTCAGCCACCAAAGGTGTTTATGGACCGAGGCCATAGCCGAGGTCCATTCACCTTTGGGGGCTGACTGACCGGTCCTTATAATGCCATATGGCTCGAAGTGGTGTGTTATATATCTTATATTATACCGAACACTTTTCATTACAAGACGATATTAAATGTGTTTTATTTAACAAACCTGATAATGTTTACTTGCGACAAGTTTTTGCCGTTGTGAAAATAGCAAGCCACACTTAAACCAATCGTATGACGTCAGCGGTCCATATTACATTTTTGGCGAGGTTTGGACCGGCCAAAAATATAATATGGAGCGCTGACGTCATAAAACTGGATTTTCATCAAAATACAGTGATATACGGACCGATCGAGATTATATATATAAAGAAGGGACAAATTTATGTGAGGTATAATATTATAAAATATATATCTGGGAGCGATACATGAGTTGCATTAAACTCGTCGCCTCCCTTCCCATGTTGTTTGTATTGCACCTTCACACATAAAACTTGGTGGTATGCAGAGCAACTGTCATTTTGTCATATTCCACTTGGGTTGATAAGAGTTATGGCCATCGACTAAGTAAAAATGTTTCGAGAAATACTTGGTTGCATTTATTCACAAACACTCATGAAACTTCATAGGTATGTTGGTCAGTATACCAGTTGTGCACCTGCCATTTCTGTAACAGTTCACACAATTAATTGCTTTAGTTTTGCTTAGGTTTATATGTTTACAATTGTTTTAAAAGCTAAAATTCGTTGGAAATCTATCACTGCATGTGTAAGAATACAAAGTTTACATTTACATGTTTTTACTAAACGTTGCTATTATGTAAAGATTAGAGAAAAGTCTTGCCCTATTTTTCAAATCAACATTTCTTATGCAAATGTTGTTATAAAAAAGGACGAGAGACCCCAAAAACTAACCAATTTAATTGCTAAAATAATACCTTTTTGCAACCCTATGTTTATCCGTCTGGATTGTTGAATTAGGATTTTCCCTGGAAACTTGAGATTTCTGGATTCTTTTATTCAATAACAGGCTAACCCCGTTGGCTCGAACTCCCGGAAGGGACGGGTAAAAATACATCAAGCCTCGGGAAATGGGAGCCAAGCCGGACTGCTTACATTCAGTAGAAAGAAATCGGTTCTCTACATCCAGTTCGAGCCAACGGTAAAATCGAGCCAAGCGAGCTCGAGTCAACGGGGCTCGACAGTATTAAAAATAAATCGTCTAGTTATTCATACAATACATTGTTTTTTGACAGCGGTACATCAACCTTTGCTGTCAATGAACAGACTCGACCAAAGTGAGACTACCACTTTCTTAATTTGTGAAGTTAATGCATGGTTTGCGCTTCTGAAGGATATTACCTCAAGCATGGATTTACGTTTCAGAACAACGAAAATCCAGTTACAGTCGAAACTCGATATGTCGAACTATGTTATCTCGAAGTCCTGGTTATGTCAAACTATTTGGGTTTGGTTATACAATTTTGTAAATCGGTTATATCGAATATAATCGTTATCTCGAAGAATTTGCCGGTGTCTCAATGACTTCGACATAGCGAGAATTGACTGTACATGTACATTGTACAAACCATTTTGTCTTATTTTTCAGAACAAAGAAAAACCAACTGTATGATGAGTTCGGAAATCTAGCGATCAATGGCAAGAACCTGTGTGATTGCCTGGACGTGGACTGTCCAGGATGCCACTTCCCCTGTCCAAAGTGTAGCTCAGAGAAGTGCGGTGGTGACTGTAGGTGTAACCGGAAGTGGGTCTATGAGTATGTGGAAAGTGAGGGGACTGGGACCACAATCTCCTGGCCTCCTGAAGCAAGAACTTGAGAAGCAACCATTAAAGTGTTTGACGTTTAGAAAACGTTGTGTTGCTACGAAAACCCTTGCAGTGCAATATTATAAGTATGTCAATCATCAGTTCGTCAGTTCGTGTTCAGTCAAAGTTCCAACTTGATGTCAGACAAAGACTGACTTGTAACTGATATATAACTATATAATTCTAGTAACTCAGACTTGCTGGTTTTTATACTATTGTCATTCAGTCATTGAAACATTTGTATTGGAGTGTTATGAATTGCTGTACATTACTCCTTTGCCAACAGCTCTTTAGAATGCACCCACATGTACTTACATGTTCATAGAATGGGCTGCACTGTAAGATTATGGATATTCTGACTTAATGTTCTTTGACCAATTTTTAGCTGGACTATTCGTACTACTCGCCCCAGAGTCGGCATCGGCTTCTGGTTAAAGTTTTAGGGCAAGTTGGGATTTTCACTACTAAGTCCAATACCCTACATTCGATTGACTTAATACTTCACACAGTTGTTCAGGGCCATCACATGATGAGGTTAGATAACTCCATATTATTCTTTACACAGATTATGGCCCCTGATTGACTATGAAACTTAGGTTAAAGTTTTAGGGCAATTTGGAATATTCTATATCCTTTGTTTAATTGACTAAATACTTCACACAGTTGTTCAGGACCATCACACAATGAGGTTACATAACTCCATATTATCCTAAATACAAGTTATGGCCCCTGATTGACTTAGGTTAAAGTTTAAGGGCAGGTTAAAGTTTTAGGGAAAGTTGGGATTTTCACTTAAAACTGCAATACCATTCATTCAATTGACATAATACTTCACACAGATGTTCAGGGCAAGTTGGGATTTTATTAAAATAACTTCTATACCGTTCATTAAATGCACTTAAGAAAATTCAAAGTTATTTACGACCATCTTACAACAAGAAACATAACTCCGTTTTAAGCCTAAATACTAATGATGGCCCTTCATTTTTTTATATTTTTTTTAAATTTCCTTTGAAAGGCATATTTGTATATTCTTAACCACATCTTCATAATGGGAAATCAAGTTATTTGAATGACTTGCGTCATTGTTTGGGCGGGCTGGTGGGAGGGCAGCATCAAAGTCACCTTATGTATCGAATAATTTTAGTTAGGTTTGACATAAAGAGACCAAACTTGGTATTATTACATCATTATTGTATTCTAAGTCAAAGCGGCGTAGTCGAGCGCGCTGTCTTACGACGGCTCTTGTAAGATATAATTATGTTCGTTTACTCAATTTTTAAGAATCAATCCTGAACATGTTAAACTTATGTTTTAACATTTAGAAAATACGTTATGATGAATATAAACTTGGAGATAACTACATATATGCATGTCTATTTGCTATAGTAGAGTTTAGGCCATTGAAATGTCAACATTTTACCATGTAGAAACAAATGGGTTTTTTTCTTTTGCATATCATAACATCAGTATATATCGATAATCAGTTTCTCAGTTTTCGGTAAAGATTTTCGTCTTTGACTGTTATGAGCGCTTAAAACAGGCGATACATTCAATTCCGCGGATTTCTTGTAACAGTTTTAGCCGCAAGAATAAAATCTAGCGCCGCATCTCAAATAAGCATCTACTGAACCTGTTTATGTTCATCATGCATTTGAAACGATATATTTGTTTCAGTGATCTTTGTGTCTAACTGAGGTATCCATATTTGATTCATGAGTTGAAATAAAATGTGAAGTAATATAAACTTTATCTTAATTCTTCTTTATCCGAACGTTTTACCTATTTGATAACGATTACGGTTTTAATCGAAGTGTTTTAGCGAGTAAAACACCATGCAATGCATCTTCCCTTATAGTACAGTATATTCTGCCTGCCAGGGGAGATCACTGCGTAGGAGATTGGGGAAGAGACTGTCATAGATTTATCGCACTCCTCAATTTAGGTCTTAACTACGCTAAATCATTGTGTCTCGACCATTTGGTAGCTATGCTACTAATAATGGGATGACAAAACAAATTCACATGATTGTTAAACATCATGCAAATATGTGACACTCATTTATGTTTTTGCTGTCTGATGTCAGATCACCAGTGGAATCTTCTCGGTAGCCAATGATACCCATCAGGGATTTTAAGCAATTAATTGTTCTACGTCTTACCGAATTGCAAACAATTTTAAAGTATTGTACAATACCTTTCGTTAATAAGCATGTTTTAACGTACATGTATTAGTTAAGGTTTCATGTTTTGAATGATCGATGCAAACCTTAGGGGATTTCTAAAAAACAGTTCATGTCTCAGAAATTTCATTCCAAGCTATTGTCACCAAAATCGTATTTCTTTAACATATGTTTGGTTTGAGTTGAATATTTCAATCCTAGGAATTATGTTGTTCAAACGCATATCTTTTAGAAAGAGCCTTGATGCTAATCAATATGTGTCCCCACAATGGTTTTAAATAAACAAAAATCAACTTTTTTTAAACAACGTTGCTTTTAGGCACTGGATTAAACGCATCATTGTATCATTTGTCTAAAGATCTCTTTCCAAATTCGTAAAAGTACAGTATATTTTGTCGGTAAACAGATACAATATTAACCATTAACCTTGAAGCTACGATGTCATCGACATTCGACCTTCCTTTGAAAGTTTGAACTTCTGCACTATCAGGAAATAGAGCCGTACATTATTTTAATAAAAGGCTGTCGTGTTTCGCGTAGGAAGCACAACAATGAAGAACGTTTATAGAATGTCGTTTGTTAATTTAAGATTTCTAATATAATGCAAGGTAAATTAAACAGAGGGTTCAAATCTTAAATGATTGACTTCTCTTGTTTAATGGATCTTCTCGGAACAGAGAAAACACAATTTGTCGCAAAAGCTGCCATATTAAAGCTTTTCGAAACACTGGGCGCTAAAATTCAATTCATATGCCCAAACATTAAAATTGGAAGGATGCAAAAAGATAGATATGTATTTGTGTCAATGCACATTATTGACTACATTCATTTTTTTGGACGAAACAATGCTTCCAAAAACACGTTCAATGCCCAATTCAACATAGTGTAATATTTTCGTATCCGATATAGTCCGCAATATGCTTCTTGTTCAAAACGATGTCTACATAATTTGCGGCAAGATCTAGAAAACTTTTTTCATTAGAAGTTGATCAGGTTCTATAAATGTGTTACCACCAAGTAAATTGTATGAAACCTAAGATCCTCTACGCATTGAGGTTTTGCACAACAGCTCTTCTCATATTATAGTTTATGCGTTTAGGAAATGTTGATCTCGTCCTTGCACAAATGGCCTTGTTTATCCCATATCAAGTTCTCGACGAACGGAGTAACGAACGGAAGGCGGTCCATCACACCAGATGACAGAATTACTCTGGGGAAATTTCCTCATTAAATCTGTCCGTGCACTAAACTTCTATAATTTTAATTGAATTTGGTTTGTTCGCTTTTATCATGTTTGGATATTTATTGCATTGTATTTAAAATAATTATGATACTTGTCCTTTGAATGAACCATGGGCTAGAGGTTTTTTTAAGTCAACGATCGGGTATGAAACACACCTAATATAAATAATGATACAAGTCTTTAAAAGAACGCTGATTCAATATCTGTAATGCGCTATAGCTGCAGGGTATATTAAACAGAACTCTGCAGTATTTAAAGGTTTTAAACAGTATTTAAATTCCACACTTTAATAAGTGTATATGTCTACTACTTTATTATATGTTCAAACTTGAGATTCCTGAAATCTGAATTAATTGCCGTGTCTTGTTTTGAAGGGATTTATCGGTTCAGAGAAAAGTCAGTTTGTCTAAAAGAGTGTTTGAAACATTTGATGTCAAATATAAATTGCCATTCCTGAATATCAAACTGGAAGGATGGATTTTGATTTTAAGCTAGCTTGTAATAGAAGTTTCTAACTACTTCTAAGTTTCATTCTTTAGATCTTGAAATTGCTTGCAATCAGATCCTTAAAATGTGTAAATATTTGCACTCTGCTATTAGAGTATTGTATGAATCTCAAGATTGCTAAAACTATAAGATTTAACCCTCACACAACAATTCTAATATATTACTGTACGCTCATGGGAAGTGTTATTGTGGGTCTTGCACTAACGGCCTTGTTCATTTATAGAATAATACATGGTCTACCATGAAGCATGAAGCCTGAAATAAAAAAAAAAAATGAGCAGAGAATCGGTTTTGAAAGGCATAAGCTGTGATAATAAAGAGTGACTGGAAACATTATTAGCAAAACTTTTCTCACTTGTTTTCTGAATAAGAGTGCAATATTTCAATTCTTCAAATATTTCCTGTTTTTTACATCGGCTGATTTTGACGTTTATTACAATAAGGTGAGCACGCGTTTTAATAAGCGCATCATTGAGATTTGTTTTGCATTTCAGTATAAATATAATACTTTTGAAATGAAATAATTAAAACAAATATCGTCCAATAGTATTGGCGAGCTGTTTACCTCTACAATAACATAGTAAAGATAAATATTGTCTTTCGGCTGAATACTTCAATTCCTATCGTAAACTCTGAGACGGCTATGTATTGGCGTGTTTTCAGAATTAAATGCGGAAACCACTTGTTTCTGAACGATTTAGCGTTAAAGTGCACGGAATAAGTTCACCTTTCTTTATTACCAAACTGGAATGTTTATTGTCTTCGTGCGAAGCGATGATGTCAATCGCTTTTGCAAAGAAACCCAGACATCATTTATAAATGCGTCACACAGTAAGGAATGCTTTAATCTTCAAAAATATAATTACCGCTCCAGTAATAGTAAGCCTTATTGTTTCAAGCAGGAACTTTTTAACACGCTATTCATGCAACTGCTTCTTTAGATGAACGCATATTCTTTCAACTGCATGCATATTCCATTGAAAGCAACATCTTTGGAATGCCACTAGCTATTCAATGCATGTACATATATATCATAAGTGTATAAAAATACTGTAAGAACATAAACACACTCAATATAAAATGGGTAACTACACATTTAATCGGGAGTTTATATGCGATTTATTGAGACACAAACCAAGTTTGAGTAAAAAACAACAACGGGCCAACATAGTTGACAAAAAGTAGTGCTTATTATACCACAATGATATATTGACGATTCATGCATGAGGTAGGTAGACTAGAAGTGAGTGCCTGGTTATGATTTCACCGTTCATTGGAGGAGTTAACACTCTTGCTCCGGCTTGATTCTTTTATATCGTTAGAAAATATGTACATTAAGTGACTTAGCTGGTTTGTGCTGTTCAGATGAGGTTGATTTACATATTGAGACACCAATATGTACTACCTTCACGTACTAGGTCATGTGGACTAACTATTTACACTACAGTCCGTTATGCTCTTTTGAAACTATTATTAGTGGAAGTATGCCAACGTTCATTCCTCAAAACACGTCGATAAGAAATTTTATTTCAACCTTTACTGCTTTAGTGTGTGTTTCCTATTTCATGTTCTGTGTTATTCTAATTAACAGGAACGAATAAAACTGATTTTCGATTTTGTTATTTTTAGTGTTTTTTTTAAATGAACAACACATTGAACCCCTCCTTGTACTCATAAACGCAAACGTGTTCAAGTAATCAATTAAAACTACATGGACAAGCCCAGTTACCTAAATTGAAAGCAATAACATGTTTAATGGCACCTTGATCAAAGCCAAACAAACAAGAGACAAAAAGCTGCAAAACAGCACATATTGTTGAGATTTGCTTTTGCCTAAACTTACAATTAATATGATACAGTGTGTGTCCCGTTTTATGGACATCCCTCTTTCTTACGGTCCACTAAACGAGACATTCACCGATGTATCCGTTCCGAAAAGATTTCATTACATGATTTTAGTATTAATGTTTACTTATAATGTAAAAAAGGTATTCTCACGATATCTGGTCATTGGCGTAAATGCTATTTCCGGTCTCATACTGAACGAGGAATGATGTCACGCCCGTTAGTTTGTAAAAATGTCACTTTGTGCCGGTGTAAATTACTTTTGTATGCTTTCACAGGACAGCCTCTCTATTAATGAAGCGGGTTAAAATAGGCTACTAGGTGAATGATAATTGTCTACCTGTTTATCCTGGTATAACAATAAGACCAAAATGACTGAAGGGACCAGAATTGTAGTACAACACCATGTTTGCGTCAATTCCTTGGTTTTATTTTCCTTTATACATTGTCTCTCTTTGAAACATATTGAAAGTGACTCTCAAATTCAAAATCAATACCTACTCTTTTATAACAAACATAAATAGTGTGTGATAAACCATTAACTACTTACTAAATAATGCATTTATGGAAAATATTAATTACTGATAAGTCGATCGTATTAGTGTATTTAATAGCTGTTATAAACACGCGATCAATCTTGGCAACCATTTACGGCAAATGTTACCAGTGAACTTAACTTAAATGGCTCTTAAAGCAACACTTTCATATGGCTACTGGGCATTAAGGTCTCACGAGGTTCGACTATTATAGAAATAAATACATATAATAGAAACAGATATTCAAGATAAAAAGGATTGTTTCAACATGTCATGTAGAAGTAGATCTGACGATACCTTCTGACGGCCTAAAACGTCATTTACTACCCGGTCTTGGCCTGTCTAATAATAAATATTCGATTGATCGGGGATTAAGGTTTATATACAAACTCACTTTCTTATGTCCGGTTTGACGGCCTTATTAATTTAAATGCTGTAGCAAACGATAATGTATTTCTGCATTTAATACCTGCATTTTGCACTGATTTCAATATCATGTTTTCTTTTTGTAGTTTATATACCGGTAATAAACAACAGTTCCTAATTACTTAATAATAAATTATGTAGTATCTTATCAATTCAAACAACAAGGGCACTGTTTTGTTTATATCAAGGATACTGCAAGTGGACACATTGCTGATCGAAAAATGCTGCCTCAAAATTTCCCCTTCGTCGACACCATTTAGCCGTCTCAATGTGAACAAAAAAATTGATGACAACTATAAAATATGTAATCATACGACTTTTAAAGTATTCGACTAGACAGATTCAGCATTAACAACGGCAGAATTAAGCCTGAGAAACAGATGGCGTAACCTTGAGCCAAGATGAAATGACTCCCCTGCCGTTATCCGCCACAGTTCGTCTCTGCAGCGTATGAGTTTACTCGGTCTCATATATATTCCTTATCAAACACTGCATTATTGCTTAATAAGCAGAAATATACAGCTTAATACAAAAGGGAATACAAGTGGTAATGTTAATACCATAATATTTATTAATTTATGTATGAATTAGATGCAGAATTTCCCAGGGCATTATATGCAGTGATTGGTGAACTTACTCAGCATTTGCTACACATTTCACATGTACACAAATGACATTTTTAACGAATGAGAGAGCTAATTACATTTGGTGGAGTCCCAATCTTATAAATGTGTCCAAGCCAATGATGTATAACAAAACACTTCGATATAATTTACATTTAAATAACAACAAAATCTTAGATTCTGTATGTTATATCATTTGTTTTAAAATAAGGAATTTACGTTACCATATTTGTCTACTTGCCAATTCAAAAATGAGACAAGATATTCGAAATTCTTGTTATCAACAAAATTCAAACATTTTAACTAAATCACTTTAATTCTACTTGCTCGTGTAGACGGTCTTATTTCCACTAAACTTAAACAAACGAGAAAACATAATGCTTGTTAACTTGAAAATTCAAATCCATCTGTCTAACATCTAAACCTCTCTTTCTTAACATATGTCTTCTTTCAAATCAAATTAATCCCTCTTTGCATACCATCTACGGACGCAATCCTATTACAAGATCAATTTTGGCACTACTGTATCTTGCATTTTCTTCGTATAAATATCGTGGATATGCAATCGCATAACTGGGTGTAGTATTCCACTTTCAACTCCAGGAAGAGATGAAATAAACGCAACTGATAAGTTCTCATGGATTCAAGACATCACTGCTGTAAAAAAAACCATCTTTGTCGTTTTAGAGCGCTTTGTGTATTTTCTTTGACGCGTTAGCTTGCCCTTAAGCACATTTAATCCTTCCTGTCGGAGTCTCTCGCCCGCCAACAAACAGCTGTAAAAAGTGCGTGAAGTAAATCTTCAATCCAATGTTATAAATGACTGTCCTTGCCCGACAATACCGAAAAAGTGCCTGCCACATGGGGTCATAGGGCTTTAGGGATATTATTTTAAAATGATAACAATTTGCAACATGCAGGGTAGTTAACACAAGGAATAAGTATGTGGCCAAAGAATTGTTTGAATATCCTTTGTTTTGATTTTTTTCGGGATTTTGTATTTATTAAATAACATGAATGTATATTGCTGTGATTAAGAAGGTGAATATCAAAAACATACTCAATTCCGTACAAAAAGTGCGTGTTTTCTTCCATAATTCGTCTGTGTCCAACTATCGAGATTGCTTTCAAACCTTTATCGTAAGTCCTGGAGTACCTTTCATTCCACACAGTGCCAGACTTCCAAGACATATCATACAGTTCTGTTAACTGGCCGGTACAGTTTTCTACGTTTAGGGGTAAATAATGTAAAGATGAACCCTCATATATCACTAGAACGTTGAGTACAACTATGTTCCACTCGATATGGAGACTATAGCGATACATCTACCGAAAGGAACAGTAGAAATGGAAGATCCAAAATCTCTAGATACACCCCGGACATCTGCATCAGTTGCTTTCGCTGCCAAACAAGGAGAGCGAACATTTTCCCCTGATACCCAATAAAGGACGCCACAATAAGCATGTACTTGGTGGAGGCAATGTAGCCATTTTGTGTTCACATCAAAGAAGTTATAAATGCCAGTTGTCGCACTGTGTTCTGTGTAGTTTATATGGTATGAATCACGCAAGGTTTAATTCTTTTTGGTTGTCACTAATTGCTTCATTAGGCTGACGTAATAATATCAGAAAATGTGGCAGACGAGCAATCTCTGTGAGTGATGTTGAAAGGCCTAGTTATCGTTAGCCGGTACAAATAAAATATGATTGATAAGTACTTATTTCACGATAACATCTATCTATTGTAGACAAAAGACAAACCAGGTGAAAATGACCTTCAAATTGAAACTTCACAGGAGAATAACCGCAACAATAACTATAGATGTTTTCAATAGTCGATCGAAATCGATAATACATACATTCATTAAAAATGAAAACGGTTGTATGTAGCTCTATGTATTTAGGGTTGTATGTAGCTATATGTATTTAGGGTTGTACTATGAATATTGAAGTAGTTCCGTTTCCTTTTAAAATCAGGTTCGTATTAGATAGATTTGAATTACATGTAAGACAGAAGCAACAAAGAAATAAAAAAAAAAAGTATTTAGAAGGTATTGGCTTAATAGATGGATAACTTTATTTACCTATAAATCTTATAAGATTGTTTCTGTTATAATAGTTAATGAGTATCATCTAATATAATTATCCATACCCTTTTAATTACATAACTTTGAAGTAGAACGAGCTGTAAAATATCAGTATTGTGCTTATGTGCCGAATTTCATTCAAGTCCTAGAGCTATGAGATGGAAGTAAATAAGCTATATTGAATTAATTGTTTTGTAATTATTTATTCTTATAACTAACACTTAGTTTCTGTTATGCTGGAACTTTTGCAAGACTAGTTTATAAACCCTGTTTTAAATACAGACTATGCCACTATGGTTGAGCTATTCCACAAACATTATTTGAGAGAATAGACACCATGCCGCAAATTGAGACAAAATGCTCTCTGCTAAAAACCAGCTTTCAGAAACAATGGTAATCATAGAAATATAATTAGATACGTGCATGCCGACCACCAGCGTTAATTATGTTAGCTACTCCTTTTAAGTAACCCTTTGCAATTCCAGATTTGGAAAATGCAAAAGTTGTCGGAAACCATCCATTTTGCTCATTAATACAAATTAAGCTTACAGAAAACAAAATTTTAATCACAATATTAGTGCTAGAATCGCGTTTCGTTATATAATTCTAGTACTTAAGAGACTTTCGTTTTCCAGAAACAATTTGAAGTACATTAGAGAATTCCTTAACCTAAAATGACCTATAAATCAAGCATTATAAATAATCGCGATATAGACACAATATAAAACGTTTCTATGACATACGGCTCCACATAATTGCTAAACAATATCTTTTTTCCAATTCCAAAATGTCCACTGAGAATAATTTTCTTTCAATTTTATATTGCAAACACCAATATAAGACAAAGCAGTTAAGTTCGTATATTCACACACACTGGAATATGATTATTTTGGATATGCATTTGTATACAAGTAGATTTGAAAAAGTTCCATTACTGGTACATTAAATGAACATTTTTGATCTGTTTCAATGTTTCATTTTTCAGCAAAGTTTATGATTCTGATGACATTTTTCATTGATTTTATGCGGTAATAAATAATAATGGCATTTGGGCTACGGCCATGTTTCAAAAATGTCTTATAATCATATGACATGTTCAAATTATTGAATTGCATAAAAGTTAAATATAAAGATCCCTGAAAGTTGCATTTATTTCACTGAAAGTTTGCATGGATTTTGGTATCAGATGGAACTCGTGAAGTTCCCAAATGTTCAGAAATAAAAATTGGTAATATTTTTTATCGATTTAGTGTTATAAAAATAGTTTACATATACTTGTGTATAAATGATACGCATCTTGGGAATTTGCAGAGATTTTCCCAATTTAACCAAGTTTCGTCTTGATTGGGTAATTGATCATACTTAGTTCATACTCTCGAGATAAAGACCTACCTTTTAATCTAAACTAGGTGTAGCTCTGGTGTTACTAAGGCGATTCATTTCACAATTCAAATTCACTGCGTTACTTTGCCAATATACGCAGTCACCAAGTTTGATTACGAAAAGAAAGTTAATAAAGCTATGAGTATGACTACCATCCGTACATTTTGTATTTCTGCAATAGTGTTTGTGCCTTACGATTTTGGTTTAATTCAGTATTACATTTTTAATCTTTAGTATTTATTTTTTCCAACCGAATTATCTCCAGAAAGCGTGCTTAATGCTATTCTGAATTTGTTCCCATTTAAACTAATGACACGGGTTTAAAAAAGACAATCTTCATCAATATTAAAAATAAAACAGCTGAACTAAACAAATGAACATAGTGATATGTTCTAAGCCACAGAGATAAAAGCACCGTATATTTTTTTCATTGAAACCTTTCTTTGCAGAGACGATTTAAAATTTGTGAAGTCGATAAAAATTAACCTTAAAGCTGTGATGTCAAGAACAATCAATCTTTCTTTAAAGGTTTGATTTTTTTGTATGTATATTGATTACATCTGATTCATATGCAATCAGGAGCCGTCTCTTTTTAAAGGGACTCGCTATTGTTTTTGGACTATTTTTTTCACGGTAATGCATATGGAAACATTAATGTTAGAATATGTATTACTCTTTGATACCGCAATTTCATAAGGTAATAATTATACAGTACAAGTATAAACAACCTGGTATTAGTTGGGAGCGAACGCACGCCGGAACAGTTAAAAAATACTTCCTAAATGAAAAATTTCGGACAAGAAATTGTTAAAATAAAATCTTCACAAATCCCGTTTGCCAACGCTTCAGGACCAAATACATTCCGCTTCTCAGAGAGGGCGCAGGTCAATTTACGCTCTACGTCACGCCCCCTCTAGCGTCAAATCCTAAAACCGCCCCTGGAAATCCGCTGTATTAAAAGTTAAAAAATCTGCATTTCCATAGATGTATTTTTCTCCCACCTCAGATATGTAGATCCATTAATTTTACCATGCTAGAAATTCTTATCTTGCCCACGGGCGAAGATAAAATGCCCGTATGGAACTTCTTTTAATGGTCACCACATTGTAATTACCTCCCTTGTTGAAGACTGTCGTCTGTAGCGCATCATGGAAACCTTGTCTTGTGGCAATATTTAGAACGCTAGTTAATTATTTCTCGCTTTAAATGTCACCAGAAAACAGTTTTCACGCACCTTTCAAGAAATAATGTTTCACTCTTCTTAGAACTACTTAAAGACCGATCAGACCATTTACATACTCTGAATCACTGCGCGAATATCCATGACAACCACGAATTATCTCATATCCGTACGATATTATTTTCACTAAACACAAAAGAGTTCCAGCAAAAAATACATTTTTACTTAATTTTGTTTAACTGAGGTGGGAGAAAAAGCATCTATCATAGCCGCTCGTGTAAGATAGGTTCATCCCGACCCTCGCGCAGAGTGTTTTGCGGAAACTCGGTAAACCTTGTTTACGCAAAACACCCTAAGCTCGCGTCGAAATGAACCTATCTTACACTCTCGGCCATGGAAGATACTTATAATCTTATATATAATAGGTCAATTTGATTATCTCGTTGAGATGGTTGAAAGCTGAATTCATTGGCGTCTCTTGTTTTGATGAGTCTTTTCGGTTTAAAGAAAAACAATTTGTCTCAAAGGAATGATTGAAACATTCGATTTTAAACATCAATTGCCATGTCCCCGATAATAGAACTGGAACGATACAACGAAGCTACTGATGTTCGTTTATATGTGAATGCATATATTTGATTACATTCTTATGTTGGACTGAAACTAAGTAGGCTTTCCGAAACGTTAATACACTTGTAATGCCTATTACAAAAATCTAGCTTTAAATTGACGTTTTTTTTTGCATTCGACTGCCATCAGATCCTATAAATGTGTTAACAGTTGAATTCTGCTTTAAAGATGCACTCTTACTCCCAGATAAGATTTACCACAATTAAACATATTGTGTTAAGGATGCACTCTTACTCCCAAATAAGATTTATCACAATTAAACATATTGTTTTAAGGATGCACTCTTACTCCCAGATAAGATTTACCACAATTAAACATATTGTTTTAAGGATGCACTCTTACTCCCAGATAAGATTTACCACAATTAAAAATATTGTTTTAAGGGTGCACTCTTACTCCCAAATAAGATTTACCACAATTAAACATATTGTTTTAAGGATGCACTCTTACTCCCAGATAAGATTTACCACAATTAAACATATTGTTTTAAGGATGCTTTCTTACTCCCAAATAAGATTTACCACAATTAAACATATTGTTTTAAGGATGCACTCTTACTCCCAGATAAGATTTACCACAATTAAACATATTGTTTTAAGGATGCACTCTTACTCCCAGATAAGATTTACCACAATTAAACATATTGTTTTAAGGATGCACTTTTACTCCCAGATAAGATTTACCACAATTAAACATATTTTTTAAGGATGCACTCTTACTCCCAGATAAGATTTACCACAATTAAACATATTGTTTTAAGGATGCACTCTTACTCCCAGATAAGATTTACCACAATTAAACATATTGTTTTAAGGATGCACTCTTACTCCCAGATAAGATTTACCACAACTAAACATATTGTTTTAAGGATGCACTCTTACTCCCAGATAAGATTTACCACAATTAAACATATTGTTTTAAGGATGCACTCTTACTCCCAGATAAGATTTACCACAATTAAACATATTGTTTTAAGGATGCACTCTTACTCCCAAATAAGATTTACCACATTTAAACATATTGTTTTAAGGATGCACTCTTACTCCCAGATAAGATTTATCACAATTAAACATATTGTTTTAAGGATGCACTTTTACTCCCAGATAAGATTTACCACAATTAAACATATTGTTTTAAGGATTCACTTTTACTCCAAAATAAGATTTACCACAATTAAACATATTGTTTTAAGGATGCACTCTTACTCCCAGATAAGATTTACCACAACTAAACATTATTGTTTTTATATTTCAAAAAGGATTAATAAATGTCGAAAACAATGGTTCTTATGAAGGATACCGAATTTATATTTATAATATTTTCCATAAGTGACTTATTTAGTAAATAGTTAAAGGTTTAACAGTCAAAATTGATGTTTGCTATACATGTGTATGTACTGATTTTGATTTAGGGTGTCACTTTAATATTCCAAAAAGGATGAATAAATGTCAAAAACAATGGTTCTTATGAAGGATATCGAAATTAATTTGAAAATATATGAGCATAAAACACAGTATTTCTACCTTATAAGACTAATTAGTCGACCACATTTAATCGTTTACCATTCACCAATCATTTAATATTTTTGCGCATTCTGCTATAAAATTCACGGTTAGATTCTTGTTATCAGTAGTTAACATTTTCCATAAATGCATTATTTAGTAAGTAGTTTAAGGTTTTTCAGTCAAAATTTATGTTTGTTATACATGTTTATGTATTGATTTTGAATAAGAGTGTCACTTTAAAGTAAATTGTATGAATCGTAAAACCACCAATGTTATAATGTTTTACGCCTCACAATAGTTCTTATATATACATTGATGTTCATTGGAAGTGTAAATGTCGTCCTTGTATTAACTGCTTGTTTATTCCATTTCAAGTTCCCGACTGATTGAGTTATCAACGAAAGGCGATCCATCAGATCAGATGACATAATTGCTCTTGGGAAATTCGTTCTTTCTTTTATTTGACAGAGATAAGTTTGCGCATTTCAATTCTGAAACTTCAATCGCATATTGTTGGTTGGTTTTTGCAAGAACATGCTTTGATATGTATTGCATATCTGGAGAGAATCCGTGTCTTGTGAAATGAATATTAGGTTAGACTCAGTTTCGCATGGAAGCGCACAATTGCGGATAAAAGTCTGGAAAACGACGTTTGTTTATTCGAGAATTCCTTATGCGCAGCAAATGCAGGGTAAATGCAGGTATACAAGTATATATTATTTATAGCACTTTCTTCGTAAAGTAAACGACATTCTAGTAGCTGGAGGGTTACATTAAATACAAGCAGATCAATTTCTAGTTTATAGTAAACAATTTTAAACAAAGAGCGGCTGGTATACATCAAAGTGCAGATCAAATTTTACATTTATAAACGTACTGACTAGCATATTTACATTCGAGTCAGATATCTGAAATGGGATGTTTGTCTAATGCAGTTTTGAAAGAACATTATTTCGTCATACAAAAATGCATTTTACAAAAACATGAGCGAGTACCCTTAAGATGGCAATATACATATACGTCTACATGTTTAGTTATCGTTTGTATACTTTGACACGAAATCACTAAAGACAAACAACTATGTTGGATAGTTTTTTTCTACTTACCAATACATTCATATTTATAGTGTACGTGTTAATCTTTTGTCTGAATACGTATGTTAAAACCTACAGAAACAAGCTCAGTAGCAAAAATGTTAAACATAATCCCGGTTTAATGGCACTGGGTAAGCACATAGACATAGAACACAAAAGCAAAATATCACAAACAAGAAACATGGAAGAACAGCACAAAACTCCACTAACAGCACAGTACAAACATACTATATATAAAAAACTATGTATATTTATCAAGGATTGTTAGGTACTGCCTTGAAACGGTCAGTAAAATGAAGCCTATTGTAAACTTAGGGTCGTCCATATATAGGCATTTGTTAGTAAAACAAATGAGGAAACAAGTATTCGGGAATAATTGCTATAAGATGAACATGGTATAGGCGGACCAGTATCCGATGTTTTATTACAATTCAGTTCAGTGTGACATTTAAGTGAAAGTCGCACGGAATTATTTCATTGCTCTTTACCTAACCAGATTTTTTATTGTCTTCGTTCGGACATAAATAGGTCAATTGCTTTAGCGGAAAATTGCGATTTCAAGTCTAAATGCGTCACACGCTTTGAATTCTTCTATCTTATGATTACCATTTCCAGTGATAGTAAAGCAACTGATTTCAAGCAAGAACTTTTAATATCACACAATATATCACACAATACATATTTGAAATAGGCCAACATGACTCGTGTCCAAATCAATGGAAGACAATGACTTATATATACATGTATGGCGGAACAGATTTATTACGGAACTTTATTTAAATATTTATACCACAGACTTAAAATCTATATCGATATGATTTGATATTATTCCCTTAATATATGAATTGTATCTTAACTGTTTATCTATAAACTGAATAACAACAGCTGTATGCAACAGCTTGGGACGAAATAATGAATTTACAGCCCGAATGGCATTATTTTGGCCTTTTCACTGATGTTCACTTATTAATTTTAACACATATTTAGTGTTCTCCATAGATTACCATTTGCATCCACATACCGGTGAAAGCAACATCTTTGGAGAACCTCTGATAGTACATCACGGGCAAATTTCACAAAATTAGGTTATCCTTACTCATTGTTACATGCCTTATTTCTTTTAATTAACACATGACCGTGAATAAAAGCATGGTTATTCCATCTCAGACCATAGGCAACCTTCAATATTTACATGTTTTAAGCTGAATGGTTAATGATATCGAAAACAGGCTTAACACGGCTTAACACGCTGGAACGAACATTAAAAAAATAAGGCAATATCTTGCTTCGAATGATGGCTCTAAACAAATATAACTTTAGTCTTTACTATGATTAACAATGAAACATAGCACAGTCTACGCCGCTTACAGAGCCCCCCGCATTGGTATTTTACCAGCTGAGTTTAATTGAGAGTTTAGTTTCATTTCGACGAAGCTTTTCACAAACCGCCGCCTGGTGGAGCAATGTCAAAACATTAGTTTTGAAGCAGGTTTGTAGAAGTGTGTAAAAAAGGTTACCGTTTTATCAAACTCCGGTAATAAAGGTGATGCTCTTTAAGCGGCATATACTGCCCTTTGTTTCACTTTAAATGTTTTTTTTTAATTGTTATCATTGTTTAAGGCCTTCATTCGAAGCAAAATATTGCCTTTCAACCAAGCATTTATGACGTAATTTATCACGTGGTATACACACACAGTCTGTTAGACAACGTTAGATGGATGCTCTTGAATAGTTGTATGTACAATATAATTACAATTAAAATTTGTCATTATTGACACAAAAGATGTTGAGGAAAACTGTTGAAAGTTGTATGAAGGTGCTTAAAACATGCCTTGTGTAGTTGCCTTCGTCCGTGGAATAGAGTTCCTTCATCAGTGACGGAGTCGGGCGCTTGTCCAAACTTAAAGCAACCTTGCATAACACCGTCACCAAAAACTAATTGACGCATGTAAAACTATGTCATCGACACTCGAATGAGGAATTCATTACATTTCCTGTGTGATAATTTCAATGTACGTGACATTGTGTGCATTTGACATTGTTTGCGTCAGCCAATATTGCCTATTGTTTGATTTGCTATCGATGTTTTTATAATGGTGCATGCATATCGTAGACTATGTTAATTGTTGAATATGCACTATAGCATTGCAACGTCTTGTTAAATATTAATTGTATATGCATACTGCATATATGCATTGGATGGATTTTCCGAATTCATTAAGAAAAGGACTGTTTATCAAAGTTTCAATTTAAAGTGATCATTTTTCAAGCTCTATTAAGTCGAACCCCGTTGGCTCGAACTCCCAGGGACCGGCGAAAAAACCTCGAGCCTCAGGAAATTCGAGCAAAGCGAGAATGCTGTCCTTCTACAGAAGCTTTAAATCTAGTGCCAACAACGAGGAAATCAAGCCAAGCGAGTTCCAACCAACGGGGTTCGACTGCATTTATAATTATTTGTACGAAATGTCCCCTGTAAGTAGACTTTTGTCCCTATCGTTCTATAATCTGACGTAATTGCATCCATGTATCCCCGTTCTCATTATATCAAAGGAATTTGTTGGAAACATACGAAAGCGTCAGCTCCCGTAAAACGAAAATAATGATGAATAATGCCCTTTTCCCTAAAGCACGCATCATCGACGGAACATATGTATTAAATTTTCATTTATAAAGTACACAATTATGCGCTAACAGATTGTAAACAGAATGGAAGTGTCCTAATTGGGGTTATTGATTGTGTTTTGTTAGTTTAAACATATTTATTTTACAACGATTGTGACACAAGTTATAACAACAATATATTAATCACTCTCGTTGGCCCGATTTTACGCGAGAGTGTGTTCTTGTGTTGTGGGGGAAACCGGAGAACCCTGAGAAAACCCACTTGTCCGGCTTGGTGACCACAAACCAAACTCACAAGCGCCCAAGCCGGGAATCGAGCCCGTGTCGCCTAGGTGAGAAGCGAGTGCACTATCCACTGAGCGAGCTAACCGGACAACCTGTTTGTGTTTTGTTGTCAGATACAAACACTCACTGCAATGCAAGCTTAATTTGGTGCACTAACAAGACATTCCATGGAAATATACTCCTATATACTAAAATTAACCAATTTCTGAGGTTACCGTAGTCACATCGCACCCAGTGGTTGATTATCGGCATGTACACATGTGTGTTAAAATTGTGGTTATCAAGCATGACAAATGGACTTTATCCAAATTTTCCCAACGGCAAAGAACCACACTTCTCCATTTCATCGCGTCAATGATAAGAAATGCTACTACTCTGTTCTTGGATTCACGTCGAGAAGCGTGCTTTGTAATCGAAACACATCCACAAAATATCGTCGCACCGAACAATTATGCTATGTCGACTCCCCAAGCAGATCAAATCTGCGCATGTAATGGCCAAGTGAACGTTCTTCTTCGTAAATCAAAATAAATTAATAAATATAACTTTTAAGTAGAGAACATATTATATCAAATATCAGTAAGCGCATACGTATGCCGAAATGTTACGCTATGTATGCACAGCGTAAGTTGGGTAAACTAAAAAAAATAATATATTTAGGGACTATCTACCAAAGTTGTTCTATTCATATTCCTTTAATGTCTCCAGTACAGTTCCTCTCGGGACAACCGATACGCATGTTGTTCAATAATTAACACTATAATTAATTCACAAGAATGCTCATTGACTAACCCTCTACAAGAAGTGCTTAAGCAACCGCATTATTTGAATGTCTTTTCCAGTATGGAAATACAACATGGTTTACGTTGTGACGTCACAATGGGTTATTGCAATAAGCAAAATATAAATCGCTTTAGATAGGAAAATCGCTGTAAGTTTGTTATTTCATATTGATATTGTATCATACCCTTAATTAAAGATGAGTATGTGCTTTAAATTGCCCGTCCTGGATGAAATATCATCCTCCGTGATTGAAGATGTCGAGTAAGTGCTTTAAATTGCACGTCCCAGATGAAATATCTTCCTCCTTGATTGGAGACGAGTTTGTGCTTTAAATTGCCCGTCATAGATGAAATATCTTCCTCCTTGATTGAAGATGAGTATATGCTTTAAATTGCACGTCCCAGATGAAATATCTTCCTCCTTGATTGAAGATGAGTTTGTGCTTTGAATTGTCCGTCCTAGATGAAATATCTTCCTCCTTGATTGAAGATGAGTTTGTGTTTTAAATTGTCCATCCTAGATGAAATATCTTCCTCCTTGATTGAAGATGAGTTTGTGCTTTAAATTGTCCGTCCTAGATGAAATATCTTCCTCCTTGATTGAAGAAGAGTTTGTGCTTTATATTGCCCGTCCTGGATGAAATGTGCTTGTTCTGCATTTCAGTGACCGTAATTACATATACGTATCATAAATATTTGTATCTATTAAATTAAATCATCTTCCTTAATGGATGCGATTTATTCCCATTAGATGATACAAATAATCCTACATATGATACAAGTGCTACATCTTTTGTTCTGAGGACTTCTGTCCCTATCCTTACCTTTTTAAATATACGTTTGTCATGCGACTATTAATTAATTGCTAGATTTCCATCCCCTCCAACCCCCTCTCAAATAAAAATGTTTAACATTGAAAGGTAGTATTTGCGTATCTGCCCAGTATTGCCCGGGAAAGGCGTTTATTCATACCTACACTGTCGATGTATAACATCCACATGTACAAAAGGAGAAGTGTTACGGTCATGTTCGTGGTTCGTCTCGAAATACATAATTATCTAGTCCCCTTTGCAAGCAAAAAGAGCATTCACACATATTTAATGGTTAAACAGTCATCTATGGAAAAAATGGAATGTCAACCTCGCCCCAATTACAGAAATGAATGAGAGTCTAGCAATTATATTTTATTGACTTTTGAACCTAAATGAGGACAAAAAGTAGTGAATTTTGCAAAACATTACCGACATAAAAACGGACTGGTATCGGAAAGCTTTTTTTTATTTCGATTAACATTTAATTGAGAGACGCAAGGAAATATTTCACTGATCTTTACATATCCGGATATTTTTATTGTCTTCTTGCGAACGCATTATTTCAATCGTTTTGTGAAAACTCCAGACGTCAAGAATAATTCCGTCCCACACTTAGAAAGCTTTTATCTTGAAAATGTATAGTTACCGTTTTAAGTGATAGAAAGCCTAGTACTTATGTTAAAAGTTTATCTATTGACTTACATAACATTCAAAATATGTACACATGTATCATGATTGTTTTACAAAAATGGTTAGAACATAAACATATTTAAACTTAAATTTTTAAAGATGGACTATTACTAAAAAGTAAGATTTAACACATTAAATCCAATTGTTTTAATATACCAAAATGGATTAACAGATGTCGAGAACAATGGTTCTTATAAAGGATACCGAGTTTGATTTGAAAGAAATGTGCAGAAAACACAGTAAAGCAACCTTATGAAACGACAGTTGATCGCAGTAAATCTTTTAGCATTCACCAATCATTTAATATGTTTGCGTTTTCAGCTATTAAATACACGGTTATAATATTGTTATCAGTTATTAATATTTTCCATAAATGCATTATTTAGTAATAAGTTGAGGGTTTATCATTCAACACTTGTGTTTGCTTTACATGTGTATGCATTGATTTTGAATAAGAGTGTCACTTTAACTATGAATTCAGTCTGGTGTTTTATTTGATAATTTCTTGAGATAATGGGTTAAGCAATAGGCCAATATAATTGCCAAAGAAAAGTGTTATTTATACTACAGTTATATATCGACAAGTCATTTACAAGGTGTTTGTACTTGAACTGATTGACTGTTAATGTTTACATCGTTGCTTCGGGTTGATTATTTCATTCCATCGGAATATGATTTATGTATCTGGTAATTTAATCCATTTTTTTTAAATAAATTGGCTATGAGGCTGAAACGTCTTCTGAAGACTTCGTATGCCCTATCTACAAGTATACAACAATTGTACTTGGTTTTATATAGTACAGTCCGTCAGTTTTGCCCTGCTATATACATGGTGAGGAATCACGTGATTTCAAAGGGGTTCTCACATGAGTAATCACGGGTCACAACTGATATATACAAACATGTAGGAGACGTTAATTTCTAAATTTCTAAATAACCCTTTTGACAGAAAATATATATAAAAAAAATTAAGCATATCAAAGACTATGCTTTTTCCCGCTCCTACTTGTGTGAAATATCTTAGATTTGCTTGTTCAGTTCAAACTCGCTATGTCGACAGCTGATATCTCGATTTTCATGAATTTCAATGATACGATCATTGGTAACTAGACGGAATTGAGAACGATTGAACGCCGAGGAATCCTCATCCCCTATATACATATACTTAAGTTGTCCTTGCATGATTCTCGGTACTTGATTCTGATAGGCAGATACGTTTAAATTCCAACACTGTCTGTTTAAGATACAATTTCATAACATTTTAAAACGTTCGTGCTTGAAGTCATTCCAACACACGTACATAAAACGATACTGATGTCATCATTTTTAAAACGGAAGGACGAGCTAATTGAGGACGATGTAAACTCGACCCTATTTATGTTTCCTTATATAAAACAGTAGATAAAATAGTGAAGATAACATAGAACATACCAAACAATATTTACCAGAATATAATCTTTGAAAAAAGTGTAAGTGATCGTACGTGATCATTCATTTGTCCAAACAGTGACGTAGGTAAATGATGTTAGTCCAACCTTATCTGTGTCATTATATTTTATCCTATTTCATTTTCTATGTTATTTTTATTTTCAAGACCGGTTAAAATTGTTGTTTTTTCGTATTTTATTTATCTACAGATAAATTTTCACCCTTACTTCCAAATAAGATTTTCCACAATTAATACAATTGTTTTAATATACCAAAACGGATGAATAATAAGATAGATTACAGTAAATCTTTTAGCACTCACCAATCAATTAATATTTCTTCGTTTTCCGGTATTAGATACACGCTTACAATTTTCTTATCAGTAATTTATATTTTCCATAAATGAATAAGTTAGTAAGTTGCTGGAGGTTCATCACTCAAACTGATGTTTGTTATACATGTGTACGTATTTATTTTGAATAAGATTGTCACTTTAATCTATCACCAATAAGAAATTGACTCCTTGCTTGTATTCATACACGCACATTATCAACTTTACCAAATAAACTACAATGACGAGCCTACTTACCTGTACTTAACTTATACAAGATAATGTAAACAAACAAGAATAAAGGCAAAAAGACACTTAAAATAAGAAAAAACATGCAAAACAAAACATATCAATATATGCTTTCGTTTTGCTTTATCTTACAGTTAGCCGAAACTCATAACGCGTATAACTAGTTCTATGCCTGCGGTCCCTACCACAGATCAATAGCTCGCCTTCGTTATTAGTCCGTTTGTATTATATTCTATGTTAGAAGTAACTATCTCCCATAAATCTCATTTTTATTTGCAAAATATGGAATATCCAAACCTGCTATTCAAACAAAATATAGTCACTGTCGTCATCGTGACGGTGTTTATCACTTTTCTATACTTTATCACGTGATAGCCACATTGTTGTTGTTGACGTCAAACATCAGCTGGAATGCCATTCATCTGGGGATCTGAAGCGCTCATGTACAAATATATTTTTCCCTCCGTTTTCTTTCTTACACTTTTTAGTTTCTACTTTTTAGTATTTATTGCCTTACACGATCTATTAATTAGATATCAATGTTTTCGTAGTTAAAACACATTTTCTCATTTCTATGTATATGTTCAGATGTATTACATTTGGTGTCATAGTTTTTGTGACAACGTAATTATTTTGATTGTTTTGTTGTACGGTTTGGGAAAGGGCCGCAACTGATATTGAAAAATCTCGTGACCGAATCCCTTTTCATGTCCTTTTTAAATTAACGCAAGTTTTGTTATATTGCACTGTTTCCTTTGTTTTGCTGTTTTCTTTATCATATATTATGTAAATGTATCGTCACGCAATAAATTATGATTATTTAACAATGGGTGACATTTTTATAGTCGGTGCCAATGAAAACCTGATCTTAAAATATAAACTTCGAAAAAACGCTATAAATCATACAAAAAAGTAAAACCTCGTGAATAGATAGTTTAATAAACCTATGACTGGGTTTGATGTTAACGTTAAGATTGCTTATTTGCGTTTGAAATATTTGGACACTTTCAAATGACCAGAATTTAGGAACAGCTCTGACGTGTAACACACCATATCGACACGTTTTGTTTAAATTTTAAGTGAAACTAAACAAACCGAACTGTTATAAGTCAGGTTTGCAAGTTTTGTTTTTTATCATAAAAAATAAAAAAAAAATATGAAGGGACAAGTTTGCATTTTGATATGAACTTTGGCGTCTAATTATTTTGAGATATCTTAGGTTTGATATAATCTTTTACCGATATTCACCATGTACGCAATTCAGATTCAGGAAAACTTTGCTTTTATTTCACAAACAAGTGTCTTCTCTCAAATACAAAAACAAAATGATCCTCGATATAATAATTCATACTATTCATATTATTTCTCATATTCCACTATGTAGAGTTCAACGCGAAACAATTATTCAAATCAATTCACTTATTAAACGTTAAATGAAAAATATCCCAGAATGTAATAATTAATTTTGTAAAACAACGCAACACAAATAAAATGGAAGCAAAAACATTTACTTAATAATGAGACAATTTAAATAATTGACCCGACAAAGCCATAACTTGCAACAAAAGTCTTTGCAACAGATGGTGAAATCTCAAAGGTGCAATGAATCCCTCTAAAACATAGAACCCCAGTGGTACAATCAAATCACTTGCAGACAATTATCCGCCACAGGTCGCCTCTATAATGAGTTTAAACCTAAAAAACTCATACAGATTTAATAAAATTCAGTCAAACAATATTGCAGCATTGCGTCATCAGTAGGAATGGCTCATATAAATCAAAAGTTCTAAAGGCTCCGCAGGGGACGGTTGGCATGATGAAAATGTACTTTGTCGAGACATATTAAAATGTGTCCAGGGCTGAGACAACATTAATTTTTTTTAGAGTTTATAAAATGCCTAATGTATAATTCGGTGTATAATGTGGCATAAAAAGAAGCAAGATGTTTTAAGTTTAGCTTATAAGACGGGGTTTACAATATTTAGAAAAAAAAACCTTTCGTCTTCTTCGAGTATGAAATTAAAGAACAAGGATTATGAAGCGAAGCATATTAATTTCAGTTTACCAAAGCAAGCTAAGAGATGAATCAATATAAACCCGCCAAATATGAAGAATGCCAAACAATAGAAAACGCAAATTTGATTCGACTGTGCAAAGTTCCATAACTAGGGAGAACTGTATATACATATTGAGAGCTCTTGTTTTGGCGGTGACCCCAACGTTTATTGATGTTTGTTTGGTATGTCATTGTTGTTTGAACGTTGTCTGTCGCTTGTTCAGTGTATGTTATGCTCTAACGATGTCTTATTAGACCGGATAGTTATGTGTTACTCGTTCAGTGTGTGTTAGGCCTAAATTTTGTGCTTTTAGACCGGAGAGTTGTGTGTTCCTCGTTCCGTGTAGGATAGAACTTAGCTAAATGCTTTTAGGCCGGATAGTTGTGTGCTCCTCTCTCAGTGTATGTTAGGCCTTACCTTTATGCTTTTAGACCGGATCGTTGTGTGTCCCTCGTTCAGTGTATGTTAGGCCTAAGCTTTATGCTTTTAGACAGGATCGTTGTTTGTCCCTCGTTCTGTGCATGTTAGGCCTAAATTGGTGCTTTTAGATCGGATCGTTGTGAGCCCCTCGTTCAGTGCATGTTAGGCCCTAGCTTTATGTTAATAGACCGGATCGTTGTGTGTCCCTCGTTCTGTGTAAGTTAGGCCTAAATTTGTGCTTTTAGACCGGATCGTTTTGAGCCCCTTGTTCAGTGTATGTTAGGCCTAAGCTTTATGCTTTTAGACCGGATCGTTTTGAGCCCCTTGTTCAGTGTATGTTAGGCCTAAGCTTTATGCTTTTTGACCGGATAGTTGTGTGTTCCTCTTTCAGTGAATGTTAGGCCTTAGCTTTATGCTTTTAGACCGGATCGTTGTGTGTCCCTCGTTAAGTGTATGTTAGGCCTTAGCTTTATGCTTTTTGACCGGATAGGTGTGTGTTCCTCTTTCAGTGAATGTTAGGCCTTAGCTTTATGCTTTTAGTCCGGATCGTTGTGAGCTTCTCGTTCAGTGTATGTTAGGCCTAAGCTTTATGCTTTTAGACCGGATCGTTGTAAACTGGTTGGCTACCCAGGCTTGTCCCTGTACTTCCCATTGTTATATTGTTACTTATGTCACCAGGCTTATAATGAAAGAATTAATTCTCAGAAGCTATTGAAGCGATCAGGCTAATAATATTTGAAAATTCCCCAAAACACAGTTACCAAGTTTTGTAAAGATAGAGAGTAAAATGACAGAGTTAAAGTGCGGACCAGGTTAAGTTAAGGCAAAACTTTGACAAGAAAAGGTTAGTGCTCGGAGATTAAATGTGAACATTTAATAGATATTAATAAAATATTCTGAAACTGAGGAAAATAAAGCCACTTACGCATTTGGTACGTCATGATTTTTTTTCGCAGTCCGGTCCATCATAAGATCATATAAAACAATTATTGTCTTAATAATTTTGAGCGACATCTGACGATTATTTCAGATCCATGGTATGTGTGGGTTTCAAACTACGTATTGATAAAATTACGATGGAAATGGTGAATGTATAGATAAACAATTATACGATTTTTACTTTTTTGTGTTAACTGTCACTGAATTTTTATATGCTCTACGAAAATGGACACGATGAATGAAATGGATAGAATGAAATTTAAGTATTTTATAACATTTGTCATACATTACCTCGTACAACCACAACGGAACAAAGTGGTGACAGTCATCATGATACTGAACATCAAAATCATCCCAGTTTAATCAGCATCATCACTTCATCAAGCTATGCTACTCTCCGGTCGTCGATCCTATGACAGTGAAAATGTAAATGAGCAAGGTGTCTAATGCACTTAAAATGTGAATGGTAGTTCATCCGCAAATAAGTTTAAAGCTGAATTAATGGGAAATGTTCAAAGTAAACATCTTAGGTAAAAAACAGTTTCTGAGTACGAAACTTTTATGTAACAAATAAGCGAAGTTCCGCGTATGAGCATATTCTTCCAAACCTCTATATCAAACTCAAATTGTTGCCTACATGGACATTTTTAGAAAGTTTTCATATGTAAACATTACTACTCATGCGTTGTTCTGCATTTGTCAACATGGAGTCGAGCGGTTGTCAAACGTGAAGTTACCATTGACCTTTACCTATACGGAAAGACTGGTAAATTATCACTTAGTTATTAGAGAAGAGTATTTCACTGAACGTTTGAACTGCCACACGAAATCTACAAATATGAATTTACATTGAAGAAACTTGTCCCATAAAATGAATATTATTACTTATAAATAAGTGTCCATCTGAATTGATAACTCTGTCATTGCTGATAAAGCTGATGCTCATAAAAATATGTAAAAAGTGTAAGCTTATAAAGCCAAATCCCAAACGTAGCACCTTAAATTTCCGCCGAATTATATTCTTTAGTACTTTTGAAAAACATTGCTATAACAAATGACATTGGATTTTTGGACTGTTTAGTTTTGTAACTATGATTCATTTGTCGATATAAATCAATTTGTATTGATGCACTAATCTGATTAAACGGTGAGATATGCGTAGGGAGGCTTAGATTATATTAACTTTGTTGCCGCTGAATGATTGAGAAGTGGCAACTGATAAGTCAGATCAAATTTATTCCGAGGATCGATTCAAGATCTGATGTATGTATTTGTGGATATTATTACAAGAGTCCTCATATAAAACAAAAAGTATGTAGTTTATTGAGTTTGCGAAGGCTAGAAATGACCACAAAGCAAGCATACATCTCCAAACATAGGCTTTCGACAATAAACCCCAAACAACTGATTTCGTTTTTGATGATCATCTGAAAAAGTTGTATGCAGCCAATACTTTAGGTGCCTTCTGTCCAAGGGCGGTCGCTCATTCGATTTGGATTATCTGCTCAACACACTATGGTATGCGTACAAAAACGGAGGTTCATACGCTATGCTGGGGCGACATACAGCTCGGAATGGATGACGACACCGGAGAGGAGTTTGACTTGCTAGACACAGAGCTGAATACGAAAATTGGCACTGGTGCGAGAGTTTCACGGATGCCATTTTTTACGATATTTGTTAAATAATCTACCCAGTATACTACGGTGCTAGTAAACATTATGTAATTCTTTATTCTTTATTTAGAAAGGTACGTGAGCAAAATTTAAAATAAAATTGAAGAGCAACGAAAAGTATTAAAAAAAGATACGTTCAGTGAAAGTATCAATATTGAAAATAATGAAAATAACTTGATTTGTCAACAAAAGCAGAATAATGTTTAGGAAATTAAACCCAATTTCACTCTACTGTGATAGGCAATAGATCACTAGTAGACATACAATGCACTAATGACATTTTCTTTTCCAGTCTAGTTAAGCCTATGGCATAAGCTATACCTGCGCAACCGTACAGGGACACTATGTGTCTCCACAAGCTGTACAGTAATAAACAACCTGATAAAATGACTACGTCCGACAGCCCTTTCATCATGACCCCTGGCACCGTGACCCCGGAAACTTGATTTCTCAAGTACGGGATGTGTATCAATAAGCTGTACAAGATAATGACATAAATGAAGGAGGACGCTAGAATTGAGCAGCCCCGCACAACGCCGCACAGTTTTGTTTAAATTATCTGATTATCCTTATAAAAGTTGGCTTGTAATAACAACTGTTCGGCAAAATTTGTTATGTGTCTATTAATCAGTACATTTAAAAAATATAATAAATAAGGCCATCAAGCAGTCTTACGGCTCTAGCTATTTGCACGAAAATTGCGTATTGAAAAGTTGAATGAAGAAAATGTCCATGCAGATGAGATAATACGGATATAAGGACATAAGCACGTCATCAGCATAAATATCTTGTGCCACTTAAATAATTATCAATCGCGTCAAATTTCTAAGATACTTTCTGTAACTTCAGGTTCTCGCAATCATTAGTAAATATATATTTTTCATATTGACCACTCGAGAAATATAGCCCAATCTCACAGCGAAATCATCAAATATCCCCTATAAAACAATTATTTTCCAAACGACAAAGTCATATTTATTTTTTGCACTTGATGGTGTCGTTCGAAATATTGCACAAATGAACCTCCGATCTCATTATATAGAATGAATTTGTTTGAAAAATACGAAAGCATTAGCTTCCCGTTTTAGGACAATAATGATGAATAATGTCTTTTTCCCTATAGCACACATAATCACAGCAAATTGTCTGCGTGATTTAGATATGTAAAACACACTATTCTGCTCTAACAGTTTGCAAACAGAACATAAGTTTCATTACTGAGATCATTATTTGTGTTTTGTTGTAAGAGATAAAATATGTACTGCGATGTACTTTAATAAGGTACACTCTCATTAAGCTAAATTAACTTCTTGGGAATGTGTCGTATCCCTACGCATTGACTTAAATCAAGACATTCGTGATATTGAAGAGGTGGTTAGGAAAACATTCATATTCAAAAATTGTATTAGAAAATAACAGTGATGGATACTCGGTATATATGCATGTGAGTTAAGGAATTAGGTTATGAGCCAATTAAACAACTAGGGTAACATCGGGAAAATCGACAAACATTGACACTCGCCATTGCAGGTCGTCAAGAATATCAGCCTACATCGGATGTTGCTATTTTTAGGAACAGAAGGTATTTCCCAACTATTCGTAGACCATTTATAGAATTTCTTCGTCGATTTTTATTTTTGAAACTCGAAGGTGATTTTTTGAAGAATATTCGTTTAAAATAAATACGCACTAAATTGACACGCTCACAGTTGATTGCGAATCATCTACCAATTTTAGCGATTACAGTAAAACATGGCTTATTGGTGAAGTCTGCACGAGAAAATCTTCGGTTCAACAGACTGCATGGTACAGGAATATTCAGATACTCATTTTAGCAGGGAGACCCTTTATTATTGTAAGCTGTTTTAAGCAATTTCGTAATTATTGTGCTTCTTATTTGAAAAAGGCAAGCCATGACCCCTAAGTTAATAACAAAATTATATGAAGTCATGAGGTATAATAATATTACATTAAGGTTAATTGTTGAACCAGAGAACTAGCTTATTAGCGGGCACGAGTCCTTAACATCTTTTAAACAAGAATTATCCTTACTCACTGGAAAAATATCGAAAGGAAAGCATTAAACCATTCAAAAAGTGAATAAGCTGAAAACGTCGGTCATTAAATTATTCTCAATGAAATATATCAGTTTATAATATATTTTGTATAGCAAGACGTTTTCACGATGCGAAGGGAACATTAATCCTCTGTTGGCAACCATTTCGCCACAAGATGAAAATGCCAATTATGTTTCATCGATACTTTGCAGATTATGAAAGACTTATGGCACGTAACCCTTCCAATTTTGGCCTGATATTTAACTTCATGTAAATAATACCTCCGTATTGGGAAAGGTTCATCAAATGAGGAACTATTGGTTTTTATATGTTTATATGATAGAAACAAATACATGTATGCGAACGACATACATTACAGTTTAGAAATGTAAGTAGGATTCAGTAGACCTCAGTCAGTTATTACAAAAAAAATTGTCTGTAACTGCCAATAACACCATATTAAGTCTAAAGTCCCTATCACACTAACATTTAGACTGCAAATCGACTTTTTCGTGACGAAAAAAAACCGCTCATCGCCAAGAGGTTTCCTAAGTCTCTAACTGGTCTCGCTCAAGTCGTTACAAGGTTTCAGTATGGTTTTAAAGTGCAATAAGTCGCACCCAGGCTTTCGAATACGTCGCTACGAGGTTTAACTGATCTGCTACAGGTATCCAAACGGATTATTTAAACCGCAGATTGGTTCCCAATTAACAGCGATCGGTTTCGGCAAGACGGTGGAGAGGCGGTGACTAACCAACGTTTTATCAGCGACTGGTTGCCAATAGACTGCAAAGTGGTTTCCAAGCATGCGCTGATATTTGCCGTTTAGGTTACAGTATGGTAACGTCTATAAAGACATGTCATCGCATTGCACCATTTTGTCAAAAGTATCTAGAGAGCTCATATCAACTTGTTTTATTATACCAAATATTTCCACTCATTTTAGAGCTGCGAAAAAACAAGAAAACAAAGGAAGTTTTATATACACCATCATGACAACATCTGTAGCATATGAATTCAGAGAGGAGCACCAAATATAACAGTAACTGTTCTGCTGTAGACATCTTGATAAAAGGATATATTTCAGCTCATTATAAAACGCATCTTTTCTAAGCATTAAATTGTTGTTTTGATCTGTCAATGATCAAAATGAACACCTTTAACCATATTTTCTCAGAAAATATTTACTTTAATTATTGGTTTGAAGGACATATTTCAAAACATCATCACGTTATTTTATTCAGCCGTAAAATTCGTAAAATTAACATTTACGATACTAACATGACTTCAAAAGTCATTGCATTCCCAAATCAATTATCCGAAAAACATCAGAACGTATCGATTTGTTTTACATTGTTATGTTGTTATGTATGTTTGGCCATCCTGTGTTTTATTTTATGCCTGTCAAATTCTTTTTCCATATCCAACGGTGAAAACATACAGCACGCCGTATTGAAAAATCCGTATCATGATACTGTCGATTTTAGATTCGAACTTTATAACTTGTTGCATTATCCATGTTTATTATCATAAACATGAGCAGCTCGCCAATACAAAGAAAAAGGCGAATTCGCGTCATAGATAGAAATAGCGATTGACTCACGAATTTCCCTCAATTCCGCATATTTAGATCGTCAAAAAATCCCACAAATATTTACTTTGTGAAAAATGGCCACGTTACTTCAATAGGAAATGACTATAAGTGTATATTCGTAAAATAAGTTCTGCTTTTTTATTTTGTTTTTTCGTGCTGTGACATTTAATAATAGTTTTCATATTAGCAATTTGTTAATTTTGCTAAAACATGAAATACTTTGTTCTTATTTTGCTCAATAAAGTGAATTCTGAACATCTGAGTTCGTTTCGCTGTAGTAGCCTGCCTTGACCTCATTACACAAATCTACGTAGCACATAAGAATTCATACGCGCATTTGACAGATGGCAGTAAAATTAAATCAAATTGAAACCGAAAAATAAAACGGAATAATTAAACAGGCAGGGATATAATAAATGGAATATTACGATAAAACGATTTGCTGGTGACCTGCATCACGTCTCGTTCAGTGAGTAAACATGTACCCGTCTCGACCTACGATCTCGTCGGATACGTGTTTACACACCGAACCCGACGTGATACAGGTCACCTGAAAAACGTCCAATCATAATATCCCCCTATATAGCAATACGATTTTAAACATTGTTGATTAAAGCTTGGAGAAGTATAAGGTTTAGCGCACATAAATAGAAGATATTTGTGAAAACGAGGGATTTAAAACAATATTCCAAGTTTGTTTGTATTATAATACATAGATATTCAATCACCATTACTGTCAGATTAAACTGATTCGATTGAAGACGGGTCGTTTTCCAGATAAAGAGTGAAGACCGCTCTTGGTTGTTGACATTATTTAACTTTTAGGCGTATGGAGTAAAACAAGTCAATGAATTATTGTATAATGTTCTAGGAAGAACGTCCTTTAAAGTCATTAAGCATTTTTTTCGTCTGAAATTTGATTTGTACGAAAGCAATGTTCGAACATTCAGCTTTAAGTCTTTTGAAAAGCAGTATTACCCTTCTTTTAATAAAGGACAACTTATGTTTATTTCCAAAAATATCTTTATTGTAACATATGTAACCTTTTTCGCTTGATTTTCATCGACAAATTACGGGTTATAGAATGGCGAAATCCGGGCGGGCGGGCGTGTGTGGCGTTAACAATTCAGCGTTAAAGTTTTCATTTTATGTACAAAAATCAAGAGTTTTGTCCAATGGTTATCAAACTTGGTCAGACTTATTGTCGGCATTTCATCTTGAATATATGTGAAAATGGGTCGTCTCGGGTCAAAAACTAGGTCCCTAGGTCAAATCTTTAGAAGAAATATTTCACGGTAATAACTTCAACAATTTTTATCAAATCTTGGTCAGAATATTTGTCTGCATAATATCTTGCTTATTTTTCATATCGATCAACAAGGGTCAAATTCTTGGCCACTAGGTCAAATCTAAGGAAAATCTTTCCACGTCATAAATTCAACAATTCTTGTCAAATCTTTATGAAACTTGGTCAGAATATTTGTCTGCATAATATCTTGAAAGTTCTTTAATATGGGTCATCCCCGGTCTAGGTCACAAGGTCACAATCTTAGGAGAATTCCACGGTCATACAAATTCATTAATTTTTGTCAAATCTTTATGAAACTTGATCAGAACCTTTGCCTACATGTTGTCCTAACCAATTCGTGAATAAAAGGTTTGCAAAATTGCATCGACAAATAAAAAATCCGGCTTTTATGCGGCGTTGCCGCATTGGTGTCTTGTTTAATATCAAATAAATATTTATTTCTAACATTTACTGATTGAAAATTGGTTTTGATTTTGTTAAGGTCAAGAAACTACCCTTGATTTTAAAAGTAGTTCTAAAAGTTGCTATTATTACTCAATAGATATTTCACTGATAAAACTCGAAAAGCACGAACTGAAGTGTTTTATTCCACAAGTAAGCTTTTGTTAGTTTTAACTGTCATTGTGATATTGCGGTTTTCCAAAGACTAACAAAGGGCGAGTTTTGTTGTCCGAGTAAATATTTTTGTATTGTGATGTCTATTGTTTAACTTAGTGTTTGTTTGGCCTTGATACGTGTGCCTTTAAAAAATGTTATTTAAATTGGAGACTAATGGGCTTGTATTTGTAGAATCTATTGATAATACACAGACTTACATGTATAAAGCATGTTCTTGCTGTCAATAAATTCTGAGAAATTTAGTCAATATAAAGTGTTTTGGTCACCAACGGTTTCAATCGTGGCCCTGATGTCAATGTTCTCCAATGCCAAGAGCTCACCGCATTTGTATAAACTTGGAAATAAAAATTACTTTTGTACGGCGTACAGCTCAGAACCGTATCATCACACTGTCGAATAATGTTATTCGGTTTGGGCCTTTCCTTGCCCTTTTCTTTTGTTTTTGTTAGTTATTTAAAACTTTTTTGATGACTTTAATACGACACCAGCAATACTTGTTGTCGGTGGAGTATTTACTTGCAGTTTCTGTTTCTCGTGGGTTTTGAATGGGAGTATTTTAATGGATATGTCATTTTGTGCATTTAACATTGTCCGCATATGTTTCTACTTATTGTATCGCCTGACACTATATGCGTATCGTTTGAATTCCTTGATAGCTTGATAACTGTTTTGATAAACTAGCATACATATTTTGTAATGTCCGATATACCCATGCATTTAACTGTTAATGACCACATATGCATTATCATATCCTATGTATCGCCATCGCAATTTTAAAATGCACTGTATTTTTTTAATGCATTACATGTTGTTGTTGTTTTAAATTCGATATAGTTCAGTTTACAAGCGTTTCGTGATATTTAAAAAAATCGTTTGCCAATTAATTTATTTATAATGTCATACAAAACGTTGCTTGCGTCTGAATTTGCCATCCCACATATTGTATAATTGTGTCCCAAGTATCCTTATATAATATGAATTTGTTGAAAACATACGATAGCGGTAGCTTCCAGTAAAACAAAACTAATGATAAATAATGTCTTTTTCCCAATAGCATGCATAATCACAGCAGAAAGACAACTGAATTCAAATAAGTAAAGTACACAATTCTGTACTTAAGATTTGCAAACAGAATAGCAGGATGATATCTTCATTTGCGTTCCGTTGTAAGAGAAAACTTATTACAGCGATACATGATTGATTTAGGTGCAGTCCCATTACGCACTTGCTTGACATCAGGGTAATATGACAAATCCCTAAGTTCTGACTTAAACACACATTAGTTTCCTCAGGAGGTGGCTTTGAAAATATTCATAAATATAATTGTACACGTATACTGTAAATGATTGTCCGGTTAGAACAATGATTGCCGCACTCACCTCGCACAATGTGCTACATTCAAGGAATAGAAGCATGTATGGTCGTCATCAAGCTCGACAAATGGGTTCTCTCCAGATTTCCCCCATGGCGTAGACCACCCTCTCGAAAAACCTAATGCCAATGAGACCAGCTTATATCACACTGTTCCCGAAATAACATCAAAACACGTCTACAAATCATGTTTGCACCAAAAAGAAAATAATCTAAAGTTGACAGCACAATCAGCATGCAACCTGTGCCTGTGATGTCATAGGGGACGTTTTTCTTTGGTTAATGAAAATGGCATTTAACAATTATGACTCTTAGTATCCAGCTCGCTACATGACACTGGTGTTTAGAGATAAGAAACTAATAAGCATAATTATGTGTACGTTATATACGATGTATAATTCAAACTGATCTTATCGACATATTTTTATTTTAAAACTCAGGTAGAGTAATTCTTAGGTAACTCACTACCACATTTGTTCAATTCATATACCATTGATGGCTAGATAAATACATAAATCATATCGACAAAACTGATAACCTTGTTTTCAAACAGTAGCAATGAACTCAGTTATTATGCAGACTCTTCGGCTAATACAAGAAGTGCTTAATCTTATGCAATATGTTGAAAAGTCATGGCGCTGAGAGTTAAAGAAGTTTGTTGTTAAAGGAAAATGTCCGTTATATAGGTTCCACAAACGTTTGACGGCAACGAAGTAGTGCCGGGTTTCCCAGTAAAGTTTTTTTTCAACTCAGCAATATGAAGCCTACCGATTTAAACTCAAATGTTACAGACCTGTGAATTAAATGGTGTGTTCTCTCACCGATTGTCCTGCTCATTTCAATTCAAGTCACCGAATAACGGAGTAATAAATGCCGTTTGATAGTGCTCAATCGGCTCAGTTTTATTGAATACTTGCTTTTGCACCATCGATGTTTGATCACGGTCAGGTATAACAGCTTATTGCAATTTACTCTAATTGATTTAACCAATGACGGTGCTGTTTTTGTATTGTTTGTTGTCTTGTGTAGATGTGTTTGATTGCCGTATTCGTAGTGTCTTTGAAAGGTTCATTTTCAAAATTAAGTGGCTTGTCTCTAGAATTTAATAGTTGTTTAACTGTTTCTGGAATATGAAAACGTCCCTTCTGAAGTTCTTCAAAGGACTGTTATTAATTATTCCGTTTTGTTTCAAGAGAGTGTAGGTTCTAACGCTCTGTATATAAAGGGTAAACGTATATTTACATCGACATATTTATGACTCGTTTTGGGGAAGGTAAACGTTACGGCGCTAGCGAGAGGGATACATTAAATGAACCTATTAAAAAACTCTTAACCTTTATCGTAAATAAATCATCTATTCGGTAGATCATACAGGATGGAACACAAACTTGCTAGAGGTAATATAACTTTTTTTATAATATATCAAAGCCTCGTATAGTAAGATTTAAAAATGTATCTATTACGTGTCTTAATTTTGTTTGTTTTAAGATAATTTATTTGTTCTCAATTGTTTTAAAGGCTATGTTTCGTCAGAAACCACGACTACATCCCATATATACATGAAATGGAGAGTAACGGAATAAGTCGCACGTCGGTATTTTACGATGTAAAAGTTTAAATTAAAATTGAAGAGCAATCAGGAAGCATAATTTTAAGAATAACTGCACTCATAACTTCTCTGATAAAGTCGATGCGAATTAGTTAATTATTAAAACAATAAAAAGCAAAAAAAGACTAGCCTAATAGCCAACAAATAGCAAATAACGTAATGTTTGTTTAGAAGCTCTGTATTCTAGACACCAAACGAGAGACACAGAGTAATAAAACAGGTTCGTATACATTCAAATGTCCGAGTCAATATGTTGGAACGGTCAGTGAAAACAGCGTTTCACAAGTCGGGAATGCAAAACAATTCTCAAATACCCCAAATTACAATTACCTTACATTTGGCACTAGCGATTGGTATATCCTTCTTTTTCAGGCCCATTCATTGTTAGGTACATTAGTAATGTGTGTTTGCTCTGCACGCTGCACGCTTCTTATACACTGCACGCTTCTTCTACACTACACGCTTCTTCTACATACACGTATTTTAATATGGCAGTTATTATTCCGCTTTAGGTTGTGAATTTCGTCAACTCTGGCGATGATTTTGAAATGAATTTGAGGCCATGTATAGTTTCTGAAAGCAAATCAACATGTAATGCTACTTCACCAAAGGCGCGCACCAAACATTTTAAGAATAGTGATGGTATCGGGAAGTATAAGAAACAGTGATACAATTAGGCTTCTTCCTATTAAAGAAACTTAAATGTAACTCTATTTTCATCTTTGACCATGATGTAGCATTCTGGTCGAGATATGTTGTAAACAAATGATTTGGGCAAGTCTCCATTCAAGCTGACAACAATAAAATCAATTGGTGCTGACCACTGTTGCACTCAACAAGCTCAATGCAGTACTAAAACATACGAAGTATTACTTTCGCTGTTGACTGTCCCCGTTAGGATACAAGATGTCAATGAAGTCTCCGACATATCAAGACGTCAAGAATAAATGCGTCACTCACTTAGAAAAGCTTTTATCATGAACAGTTTTATTGTCACATACAATGATAGCAAGCCGACCTATGTCAAGCTGGAACTTTAAATAACCATTTCAAGATGCGATGTATTAATGATTCGTAAAACCATCAGCTTGATACCAATTGTCTACAAAGAAATAGTTTCAAGGAGATAAACGGTAACATATTGATGCGTTTTAAAGGAAATACCTGAAAGGAAACATAATGGAAAAAGTGAAAAAAATACAATTTTATGAGTCCCAACCACAAATATAAAACACATTTTATGCCTTATGACCTCATGTTAGCCTTTCAGCGTTACATAATAGTACATGTTAGTTGAAATAAAGAGTAAATATATACACAATGTAATCACTTAACTGAATTACAAAGTGAATACACTTAATACGTGAGTCATTAAATTCTTTTTTGAAAGTAAGGTTCACTGATGGTATGGTATATTTCATATCTATTTTAAATAAAAAAAAAACATTTCACGATGTTCCGTTGAGAGCCATAAGCCTGAACGACGACAATACCACCTACCTGATATCGAAACTTTGTAGATATTAAATACTTATGGCACCCTTCCGAATAAATTGGAAACGTTTCAAGGAAGAGAACACATTATTGTCATCAAATCAGGTCAGTATAATGAGATAATTTGAACATACTCGGTAAACGGCATTTACACAAATGATCATAACGAATATGAAAGCGTTTGGTCTAAAAATTATAAACAACATTTTTGCCTGGTATGTAACTAGATGTAAATAATACCTCAACATCGGCACGGGCTCGACTAACCACAGACTATTGGCGATCAATATTGTTTTTATGTAAAACAAAACAAGACTTTTGTATTTAAACACATTGGTTGTACTAGGCAAAATGAAGACATTTTAATCTCGATATGTTTGTAGATTTCATGTGACCTCATTTTGCAATTAGTGAAAAAAATGAGCTGGAATAGACACCAACACCAAATTAACTATATGACTAAAATTAAAACGAAGCATTACTTTTGTGTGGGACAGCACATACAATTTAGCAAATAATGACATCCATAAAACAAATTTCTGAAATACATTGTTTTTTTTTCGAATCTATTTTAGCGCATCAACCTATGCTGTTGAATTTCATTTTCTTATTTGTTAATGTTCAGACCACGCTATTGAAGTGCTCAACATTATCATTAATTGACAATTGAAACCCTTATATCATAACACTTTCAGTTCAATATTTGTTATAATAGGCCATTGAAAGAGAAGCCAACAGTTTTTATACGTTTCACCATACATCATAAAACTTTCTATCCTAATTATATATTTAAGTAACATGTACAATAAAGGGTATTTTTAATTTTCAACATTGGCAAACAGAGCAAGAGCATACTACAACTTCAACATAACACTTAATAAACTTAAATCTCACGCATAAGCTATAAAAACACAAATGTATCAATAGTTACTGTTTATATGGATGTTTGAATGCTTCCCATGTTTTAAGTTTTAAGTTTTAATAATCACATATGTTAACGGATGATGCTTTCCAGTAATATAACAATACCCATTTCCTCAGTAATCTGTAGCGAGCATGACCAATACTTGTGATACCTAATACATTATCTACACTAATAGAAACAGAGAAATATACATCCATCGTTTATAATTAGTTTATAGTATTGACATATCTGTTTTAAAAACAAACATACCGATAATCTTTACTTGACATGGGCATTACCGACGCCAATACTCGGTTTCCAACTATGTTATTCAAATAAAACTTTTTAATTGTGCCCTGAAACAAATTAGATTTTACATACCTGACGAATATTTAAACGGCTTTAATAAACAGCTCGGGCACTTGGTCACTTATGGCGTGAGACTCAATATAATTTCAAATATAACTGAAATATCACTCAGAGAACAATAGCCATTGCACAAATAAGTGTAAATGTAGATCTGTATCAAGAACTCGTTTATTTACAACACAAACAAAACGTTACTTTATGAGACATCGCACCCATACCAAGACTTTGACCGTTTACCCAACATGAAACTTTCTGTATAACACGCACATGACACCATATCGGCCTTTCACCGCAACAAGAACCTAACGAAACAACATGCCCATATCATCAAATCGGCCATTACAAGACAGTGCGCCCATACCGATAACTCAACCATTTACTTCACAAACAAATACCCAACAGGAAAACACACCCATATAAATACCAGTTGCCACCCAAGCATGTAAGCCGCAGGGAAACACATTCCTACCGAACTTCACACAGGATAATGTTCCCATAAAATGAGCTTGAATATTTACCACACAACAAAAACCTCACGGAACAGTTTGCCCATGACAAGAATTTGACCAGTTACCACACAAGCATGAATCTCACGGGACAAAACACCCGTACCAAGATCCCGATAATTTACCACATTAACCTAACTTACCGGGCGGAACGACAATATCAAGAACTCGACTATATACATCACAACGCTTTACCTCACGCAAAAACCAATAACCAGACCATTTACCACACCAAAAAAATGTACACTACGCCCGTAATCAATACTCGTCTATTTACCAAACACGCATACACGGCGTGGAATAACAAGAAACACATAATAGCGTCTCGTGACAACAGGATCGACTATTTGCAGCCCAAACAGAAACATCATTCGATAAGACGCTTAATGGAATCTAAGAAGAATCTAAATGGGCAACAACCTTATACCAAGAAGACGATTTTTTATAAAAACAAACATAAACCTTGAGGGACAACAATCCCGTACTATGAACCAAATCAATAACAAACAAGAACTACGTTGGAAAACGAAGTTTTCGATCATTTATCACGTAAACAAGAACATATACCGTACAATTAATATCCCAAAACAACACGCCCATGACCTAAACTTCACCACCTGCATTCTATCACGACAACACGGTTTGAGATTTATGTGACCGCATGGTCAGTAAAACAGTAGTAAATTGTTTATATTTTTCAAAGTTTAAAATTATGCACTTCAATAAGTATATTTGATTTACACTATATATATAAGTGGGTCTTGTTTTGTGGGGCCTTCTTGGCTCAGCGACGAATCAGTTTGTCATGAAATGATATTTGAAATACTGGATGTTTAATATCAATATCCATGTCACCCTAAAACAAAAATAATAAAACTGGAAGGATTCAACAAGCTACTTATGCTTCTTTGTGTATGCTCATTGCGTACTTAGTTCGTTTTTGTTAACGAAAGGTAAAAATGCGTCCCAAAGCCTTATGCCTTTTTGACTAATTTGTCCAATTTTCTTGTTTGAAGTTAATACAACGTCGTTTGCCTTAAGATCTTGAAATTCCTTAAACTAATACTTGATCAGGTCCGTTAAATGTGTGAACAGTTGCACTCAAATGGATTTTGCAAATGAGGATCGCCAGAGCTAAATGGGTTTAGGCCAAAATAATTCTTGTATATTTGTGTCCGTTCTTGGGTGTGCTAGTGTCGTCCGTGCATCGATCGCCTCGTTTATCTCATATCAAGTTCCCGACTGATGGATTAATCCGCGGAATGCGGTCCATACGAAATGACGTTAAACGTTGTTGAATCAAGATTTCCAATGCGATGTAACTGGAAGGAAACAGCAGAATTACATGAACATATATTTAATTTATTTTTCTTCTGAAAGAACAATACCCGATTCTTACTTTCGGGTGACATTAAATGAATATACATCAACCCTAAGTGTAACGACCCGGCAACTTATTATGTGCCGAATATAATGATATGAATATGTCGTAAATACAGATCCGATATTTTATTATAACAAGTGTTCAATTCATATAACTAACATACTAATGCAGCCGCTACGTAAATAGGTACGCCCTCTGAATTTGGTACTACATGTACTAGCATCTGACTGTGTATGAATCTCTAAACTTTATCCATTTATATTTGTTTTCCTTTCATGCGTATTGATAAACATTTTCCTTCAAGAATTAAAACAAGATTTAAAAATGTAAGAAAGTATGAACAATCGGAATGAAAAAGTTTGAATAAATATTACAGAAAAAGAACCACACAAATCAAAGAAATACAAACGTTTAAAAAGATGGACAACATTTTCCGATCCCAGGACCTCTTCATTGCTAGACGAGTTCGTTAACGACAGTTTTGTTATAGGATAAACTCAATTCATAATATCATAATAATACTTTAATTAGTCAACAATACAACAAAACTTGTAAACATTCAAATGTTGATGTGCAGGTCTACTGATAAATTTGATTTTCATACATAAACATACTTCAGACTAAGAAGAACAATTATCCTTTGAATTCTTGCTTTTTAATTTCTTTTGTACTTTGCATGGGTAGCCTAAACTGAAATTTAAGCCGCCTTCAGTGTGTTGACCGCTTTTAATTATCATCTCCTGGTATAAGAATAAACATGCGCTTAGGTGGCCGATCCTAATAGTTTTCAGACCGTTTGCACTGCATTTCAGTTTACATTTAAGTTGATGCTAATCATAAACGTCTTGGCACACGTCGTGTATTTTGAAATAAAGTAATTTAAAAAAAATTGCCCATTCACCTATTAATTTATATATTTCACACAATCAATTTTTTACATAAGACTGTCCCCTTTGTGACCTCTGGGTCGACATTATATATTTGTTCATTTATATATCTAAATTGATAGCTGTGTAGGCGGACTGGTATACAAAAGTTATATTACGATTAAAGTCAATGTGACAATTAATTCAAAGGCGCACGGAATTATTTTCTTTTTCTGTTCAAAACCTGAATTATTATCTTCTTCTTACGTCAATATGTCAAACCCTTTTCGAAAATCTAGACGTCCTTTAAAATACAAATTAAATCTATTAGCCTGGTTACATTGATGAATACACCGCAAACATGGTATTTACTGTCAAATATGTTCAATGTATATTTATAAGATATTTACGACCTTGGGCATTTTCGGAGATTGACAAGTACTTATACTTATATTTTCAACTATGCTTTCAGTCTGTTATTGTATGCGATGTCTTGAGACACGTAACAAAGTTGGAGTCAAAAACAGGCAAATGAATATAGTTAACAAAGAATAATGTTTGTTATACAGCAATGCTGTATTATGTTATATTGATAATTACGTTTATGACAGTCAATCAAACACACATAGACATTGTACATACAACATTTCACAGGGTAATAATAATATGTATTACAATACATATCCCATAAATCGTCAGAATATGTCCTTTTAATTTGCAAATAGTGTACATATATTTTGCTTAATTAAGGTATATTTCAAATAAGGCGACCTGATTGGGCTTTGGTATTAATGTACTAGTAATTTTCCCCAAATGCATCCAACATGCAGTTCAGCAGCTTGCTGAGATGACATCGCTTTTTGATTTTTTTTCTTCGTTTTTATACTCGTTTCCATGATGAAATAAAAGTAGGGAAATTCTACAATTCTTCAAACTTTTTAAAATTTGTGAAGGTTAAATATTACGAACTATAGCAAGTGCATTTTGCCTTAAAAAGCAAACCATTTAAAACTAGATAAACTTGAGACGGTTATAGTCTGAGTATGCTAGCGTGTCCTCGTTTCGAGGGGTCTTCTGGGTTCGCAAATAAATGGCAAAATGTTGAATAAAATAAAAGTAAGTACAATGCTAATACCGTTATAACATTGTGCCAAATTTTAATTTCAAGCTTTTTTGCATTTGAAACTTCTTGTTTGAAATTATAACTATATATTTTGATCTTGAACCCCTTAAATAAATCATTGATCTAGCTAGAAGTCCTGTTATTGTGTTTACAGTTGCACGCTGCTTTCAAATGAATGACATGAAACTCAAGATCGCCAAATCGAAAAGAGCTTACTTCTCTCAATAGTTTTTTCTTTATATTATTGATTTTTTTCCTTTCTTGAACCGATGGCATTGTTCATCCTATTTCAAGTTCCGGACTATTGGATTAATTGACGGGAGGCGGTCTATCGAGTCTGATGACAAAAAGCTCTCGGTAAAATTCTTCTTTCAATCCGTTCGGCAGATCTCAGTCTGTGCATCTAACTTCTTCAACATCAATTGAATTTTGTTTGTTGGATTCGCATAAAAAGGTTTGGATGTGTGTGCATTTATTTATAAACAATCAGGAAACAGAGCCGTGCTTTGTTGAATAAACATTTGGTTTTAATTTCTTCAAATAATTACGAGAAAAAAAACACTTTGTGACGAATTTGTTGATTCCTGATTTCGAATGCGCTGTAACTGCTGCATGGCATAAACATATTATTTTTAACTCTGTTTTTCTGAACGGAAAATACATGACTGTTACTTTGCGGTACCATTAAATGAAAGTAGATCATCACTTAGTGTATAAACCCCGCAAGTTATCACGTGCCGAAAATATTGGTATGAGCCCATACTATATTTAAGTATTTTATATTAGTCATATAATATTGCTCACATACCAATGACCGGTTTTTATAGGTGGCGTTTTCAAGCTAAGATGATTATATCTTTTATTACAGTATTAACATACGTAATAGTTAAGAAGGTATCAAAGAAACATTTCGCCTCTTGCTCGGTTTAAGTGAATTATTCAAGAATTAAAACATGAAAGAATGAAAGATAGAAATGAATGTATAAAGATACTATCATATAAAAGAAAAAAGAACAATAGAAAACAAAGAAATGCAAAAGTTTGGATCGACAGCATGATTCAAACCCCAGACCTCTTATTTAGACAAGTTCTTAAATGACAGTTTTGTATCAGGATAAACACAATCCATGAAATCATGATACTATTTGAATTTGTCAACATTCAAATGTTCATGTTCCGTTTCGATCCTTCCATATTTAAAGTGAACATTCTTTAGGGAAAGTGTTGAAGGTAAAAATGAGGCTTTAAAGAGATCTAATGCAATTAGGAATATGTTTTTGTATTTGTGAATATAAACCAATACACTGACCAAAACTATAATGTAATATGTAAGCAGTTTCTATCATTTTTCCCCGCTGCAGTGTCGTCAGTGCGCAAAGTTTAGGTGCAATTTTGAAGCATACGCTAATTACCCAGACCACCTACGAAACATTGTAGCAGACAAACAGCGCACTCTCATTATGCTTAGCCGCAACATAGGAGGTCTATATTTATGTGTATAATTTGTGAATAGATGTAACCCAGTATTCACATAACTGGGTAACCTCATAGTGGTACAAATAAAAAGATGAAATTCGAGCGTTTGAAATTCCTGTATCAGTGACTATATTGTTTACGAAGTAAGGTATGTATATTAAAACAGTACAGTTTTGTTTGTACCGGAGGATTATCTTGAGGTAAACCAGAATCTGTATAATTCCGGGCTTTAATTAGGTATACACATTTTTTTTTGCAATTGTTGGATTGATTATATTTATTCGCATCATACATCTTGAGACTATACAATTGTATGCAAGACATATTTGCATCAGATAAAAGCTAATTAAAATCATATTATATGCGATGTATTTATCTCAGAACCTTTATCGAAAGTACAAACCAAACATCTAACATGATATTTACGGATACTTCAGACTAAATATTTGCGGTGCTCATCGACTGGCTAAACCATATGCGTGTGTAGTGTCCGTAATTGTAAATGATACCGTAGCATTATTCATTGAGCTATGTGTGAATGTATAACCTAAAGAAAACTCTTATACGTGAACAAACAGTAAAATGTATAGCTTACTTTTCTATACATGAGAAACTAACAACTTTCAATGAAGAAACACATATAAGCCTATTATAATATTACCTGTAGCTTTACCCATTGCCATCACGTTTCAATGCCAAACCAATTGCCATGTGCTCACACTGTATCCGTGTATTTAACTGTTGACACAGTAAAAATGTGTTATGCTCATTTCAGTATAGTTGATGTTATATTAACGATATTATTAGATCATCATACAATGAATATAAATCCAAAACGATCTTTTCTTGGCAATTGTGTTAAATTGTTGGTTGGATTCCAACAAAACAACCACCAAAGTTTCTCGCGCAAAAATCGAAAAAAAAAGTATTCCGTCTTTGAACCGTTTCTTGACGATCCCTGCTTACATGTCAACAATTCATTCAACTAGTGCTACCAAAACAAAAAGTCAGTAAAGGAATGTTGTGTATTGATTTTCACTCAGTTTGGTTTCCTTCGATCTCTTTTATCACCGATGTTATTCAATTCCAAATATACATGTAGCTTTTAGTTCGTCCTGTCATGAGACATCCATCACACTATACATTGCAATTTCTTTGCGTTGCATTTGCAACACAATAATATACCAGTACGCATGCGCCAGGTCCCAAATTAAACCATGTGACAATGGACTGTATTTGTAAATTAAAATATGATAGCGAGTGAATGGGCGATATTATTCTGACCATTGTAATAGTTTATAAAGAAAACTTGATGCGATATGTAAAACCTTAATAAACCAGTTGATTTACTTTCAGGTCTACAAGAATACTTAAAGAGCACTCTTACTCCAAAATTAGATGTACCACAATTAATAATATTGTCTTAAAATTCCAAAAAGGATTAATTAATGTCAGAACAAAATGGTTATTATGAAGGATATCGAGTTTAGTTTGAAAGAAATAAGCATAAAACACGGTATTTCTACCTTATGAGACTATAGTAGACCAGAGTAAATCTTTAAGCATTAACCAATCATTTACTATTTTACGGCTTTCCGCTATTAAATTCACGGGTACAATCTTATTATTAGTAAAAAATATTCTCCACATCTGCATTATTTAGTAGTTTAAAGTGTATCAGTTACAATATATGTTTGTCATACCTGTGCTTGACATGTATTGAATTTGAATAAGAGTGTCATTTTAATTAAACACCATAAAATCCTATTAATGTGTAACCAACAAGTAAATTGTATGAAACCTAACATCCTCAACGCATTTTCCAGGTTTTACACAACAGCTCTTCTCATGTTATAGTCTATGCCTTTGGGAAGAGTTGATCTCCGGTCCTTGCACCGATGGCCTTGTTTATCCCATATCAAGTTTTCGACGAACGGAGTAATGAACGGAAGGCGGTCCATCACACCAGATGACAGAATTACTCTAGGGAAATTTCTTCATTTAATCTGTCAGTGCTCTTAACTTCTATAAATTTTAATTGAATTTGCTTTGTTGGTTTTTATATGTTTGGATATTTATTGTTTTTCAATTAAAATAATTATGATAGTTGTCCTTTGAATGAACCATGGGCTAGAGGATCTTTAAAGTACACGATCGCGTATGAAGCACACCTAATATAAATAACGATAAAGGTCTTTAAAAGAACGTTGATTCAAGTTTTATAATGCGCTTTAAGTGCAGGTTATAAAAAGCATAAATCCGCTGTATTTAAAAGATTTAAAAAGTTTTGAATTCCACTCTAATAAGTGTATTTGTCTACTACATTATTATATGTTCAAACTTGATATTCTTGAAATCTGAATGAATAAGGGTGTGTTTCTTTTGAAGAGATTTCTAGGTTCAGAGAAAAGTCAGTTTGTCAGAAAGGAATGTTTGAAACATTTGATGTCAAATAAAAATTGCCATGTTCCCAATTTCAAACTGAAAGGATGCATTTTGTTTTCAAGCCAGCTTGTTATAGAAGTTTCTTACTACACAATCGCCCTAAATATCTGAAATTCCTTGATTGCAATCAAATCAATAAAATGTCTAGACATGTGTACTCTGTTTTAAAGAGAAATGTATGAAAGTTAAGAATGCTTAAACTATAAGGTTAAACCCTCATACAACTCTCATTATATATTATTGAACGTTCATGGGAACTGTTTTTGTCGTTCTTGCACTGACGGCCTTGTGAATTCCATATTTAATTTCCGAAAAATGAAGTAGTCATCGAAAAGCCAGATGACAGAATTGCTTTTGTGAAATGTCTTCTTTCAATTTGTTTGGCAGAACTCAGACTGTGCTCTTACCTTCAGGAACTTAAATTGAACTCATTCGGAACTCCTCAGCCATTTTCCATCGGAAACAACCTCAGATATTTATGCACGGTTTACAATCCCAGAAAACTAGCCCATTCTTAGGTTTTGTTTTCCATTTCAGTTAACTTTTCTATAGACGTTTTGTTGTAAATGTTATCCAAATCTTTTATGTAATAATCAGTTGTTCTGTTATCACCATCTCTTTCTGTGGACTCCATCTGAAAGAATATACCTTTCTAGTGTCAGTGGCTGCGGCACGTGTCATTAATGAGACACACGCGATCAATCTTGGCAACCATTTACGGCAAATGATACCAGTGAACTTTATTTAAATGGCTTTTAAAGCAACAATTTTATATGGCTATTGGGCATTAAGGTTTCACGAGGCTCGACTATTTCAGAAATAAATACAAATAGTAGAAACTGACATTCAAGATAAAAAGGACTGTTTTAACATGTCTTGTAAAAGTACATCTGACGATACCTTATTCTTGGTAATAAATTCTGTAGGCATGTAACCTAAAAACGTCCCTTACTACCCGGTCTTGACCTAACAAATAAAAACATATTCGTTTGATCGGGGATGACGGTTATATAAACTCACCTTTTAATGTCCGGTTTGAAGGCCTTAATAATCTAAATGCTGTAGCAAACGAGTATGTATTTCTGCGTTTAAAACTTGCATTTTGCACTGAATGTAATAGCATGTTTTTCGTGTGTACTTTATAAACCGGTTACTAAATGATAATTTATGTAGTATTTTATCAATTCAAACGACAAGGGCACTATTTTATCACGGATATTGCAAGTGGACATATTGCTGATCGAAAATTGCTGCCTCAAAATTACCCCTTAAGCGACACCATTTAGTCGTCTCAATGTGAACAAAATAATTGATGACAATCATAAAATATGTCATCATACGACTTTTAAAGTACTCGACCAGACATATTCAGCGTTAACAACGGCAGAATTAAGCCTGAGAAACAGTTGGCGTAACCTTGAGTCACGATGGAATAACTTCCCTACCGTTATCCGCCACAGTTCGTCTCTTCAAAGTATTAGTTTACTCGGTCTCCTATATATTCCTTATTCAACACTGTATTATTGCTTAATCAGGAAATATAAAGAGTTTAATACAAAAGGGAATACAAATGGTATTGTTTATACCATAATATATCTTAATTTTACGTATGTCATCGGATGAGATACAGAATTTTCAAGAGTATTATAAGCAGTGATTGCTACACATTTCGTAGATGTTCACAAGTGACATTTTTATCGAATTATATACTCAATATAGCCAACATTTGTATATTTGTTTTGAGTTTCATCACGTACAAAAAATCATTATACCTTGAAACATTTTAGGTAAAACAAGTGTAACCTTTTTCAAATATTGTACAAAAAACTGGCTTTAATTTACACGTGTCAAACCCGGTGGAAAGTGAATGTTGGCATACACCCATGTGCATGCATCTTCTCGAACCAAATTGTCATCAACTTTGCAATACAGGTTCGTTTTGATTTTAAATAAATATCAATAAAAATCTAGAACGGTAATACGGTTATTCTTGGTCTTGTACATGCACATATTCCTGTAGCTTGTTTTTTATTTGTTTTCTGAATAAACAATCATTTACAAAGTGTGCATTTAAAGAAACAACAACATATGTATGGTCAATCTCATGAAATGCATTGTTTACAGTTAAATATCTCTAATGTAGTTTTCAACCAATGAAAGTTTACTGACACAATAATCTGAAATTTGGAAAAAAAGCCGCATTTCACTGAATTGTTTACAAAACCTGCTTGGCTAGTGGCATAATCATTTATGCACTATAGTCCACAAATCGATGTCTATATAGAAAATATAACTACATGTTCTACTTAAGTGTCTACTTTTATATCATTGAGTACAAGTGCGACGAGGAGCGCTAAATTACTGGTTCAACCTCAAGTGAATTACTCTGTGCTCGCTGGCCTTAACAAAGACGTAACATAGACATAATTTTCCTTATATATTCGCATTGATAGAAACTCTAATTTTGCGTGAGTGTTTGTGTGATATGAAGGTCAAAATAAGACTACAGACGCTATCTTAATCAAATAATTAAGATTTCAAAGTCTCAAAGATTTATTTACATGACATCCAGAATGCCATGGCCCATGTGGACACATATACTATTCAGTATTTACAGGTGAACGCATATACTAAATAATATCACCAACAGTAACTGTCAGTACACGAATAGAATAAACATCAAGAAATGAAGCATAACACCTAAGCCTTAGTTAAATGACTCAATAAACATTTACATTGTAGGTCAATAGGACTACATTTGAATACCTCTATCTAAAGTTATAACCAAGGCTGGCTACCCTTGACACTAGACTTAGGTCAAACCGCGGTTGCCTATTTCTACCCAGATATGCGTATATGTAGTGATAGGGGAAGGCGCAAACGGTGAAAATCTTGACCTAAGAACATTCAAGGTCAAATCAAAGTGATGTACCATTGATACGCGACCCTGCTCGTAATTGGAATCAGCCCGTAACCTACCGAGTGCTCGCATGCGAACAAGCAAGCCAGCCGCAATACCCATATGTGCATAAACAAGAAGTCCCAGGTCATACTACGGTTTCTGACCCTTGATATTCGACCTAGCTCGCTAAAAGAATCTGTCGGTACCTGTTCTAACGCATGCACAGAAACACAAGCACACATACTAGCATGCCTTAATATATTATGTATATAAGAAGTTGCGGATGCTTAAAGCCGGTGCTCTTATTACGTCTAATTTACCTCTTATTAAGCCCAAACTATGGTTTCATAACCTGGATACTTGATACATCCTGCAAACGTAAACTGTCCGGGCCCTTCCGAGTAGGGACATGATCAGAAGCATACGTTTAACGGGGTTTATATGTACATATGCAGGAAGGCGATGTCGATGAAAACTGATACCCTCATGAAGTCCTAGCTCAAACCAAGCTTGCCTTCCCTTTACACTCGACAAACCTAAGTAACGGTACTGGTCAATGTCCTCCAGGTAGTGTACTTGCATAGAAATATGCGCAATAAAATACCAATTTACAGGAAGGCGCAAATGCTGAAAATCGGTAACATAATTACGTCCCTACTTCAAATATGGTGGCCGTTCCTTTTCAACCGCATTGACAGACATATTCATACCGATATGCCTTAATATTTCTTTACAACAGGACGCGGACTCTTAGAACCGGTGATATTATTATGTCCCATGTCAAACCATGATTGCCAACCCTAACACACAACCCATGTAGTAAACATAAACGGTTCAGTGCCTCCCGGGCGAGCGCATGCGCAGAAACGTGCTTAACAAAATGCTAATATGTACATACTCTCGAATGCGCGGACGATGAAACACGGTGACCTTATTACTTGCCAGGCAAACGACTATATGAAAATAAATCGTAAGGTGAATACACGAAGAAACGGTGACGTTATAACACCCTAAGTCCAACAAACATTCCCTACCATTGACAAACAACCCTGTTTTGAACGAAATTGGTCTGGATTATCCTAGAAAGAAATTTGCGCACGAAAAATGCCTAAATGTCAATAGAGAGGAAGGTGCGAATGCTGAAAACCGATCAACACATTTCGTAAAAGGTCAAACCAAAGTTTCAACCCATGGCACTTGACCCGGCTCTTGAATGGAGCCCAGGCCTCCCACATGTGCGCACGACAGGCACACGCGTACCAGAATGCCTTTAAACAGGAATCGTGTCCTATTTTGTCAATCAATCAGCTATTTACGTCCCAGGTCATACCAAGGTTGCCTACCGACATCAACGTTATGTCACGACTCGTTCTTGTTTCAATATTTCATGTAAATAGACTCTGTCATTGCGCCAACTTGTGGAATTAAGACGTCAAAGCGGCTTTAGTAAACAGTTTAAGTCTATACGCTCTTATGGCTTATACCCAATAGACTGACGGCCTGTGTCTTCGTTGATTTCATACTCAGAAAAGCAACATGTCAAATATAATCATAAAATAACTCTGGTGACTTATGTTCTATGCAAACATATGCAAGTAATTTTTAAACTAGATATGTGTTACATATTAAGCAATCTTCACCATCGATGCTCTTCTAACAGTGTTTTTTCGATGAAATGTTATGTACTTACCACCTAATATGTGTACCTCGCTTCCGATATATATAGATAAACTAAGCACTGGTATTAAGAAGTTGTTAACAACAGGTCATCAGTCAGTACATTAGGTATATGGTAATGTCGTCAAAACTTTAAAAGGTTGATTACACAGCACCAATTACATTTGGTGATGTCGTCATTTTATAATTGTGTCCAAGTCAATCCTGTTTAACAAAAAAACTTCGATATAATTTACATTCATATAACAAAATAATCTTAGATTCTGTATGTTATATCATTTGTTTCAAAACAAAGAATTAACGTTCCCATATTTGTCTTCTTGCCAATTCAAATGAGAGAAGATATTCGAAATTCTTGTTATCAACATCACTTTTATTCTACTTGCTCGTGTAAACGGTTTTATTTCCACTAAACTTAAACAAACGAGAAAACATAATGCTTGTTAACTTGAAAATTCGAATCCATCTGTCTAACATCTAAACCTCTCTTTGTTAACATATGTCTTCTTTTCAATCAAATTAATCCCTCTTTGCATACCATCAACGGACGCGATCCTATTAGAAGATCAATTTTGGCACTACTGTATCATGCCTTTTCTTCGTATAATTCCGTGGATATGCAATCGCATAACTGGGTGTAGTATTCCACTTTCAACTCCGGAGAGAGATCAAATAAACGCAATTGATAAGTTTTCACGGAATACAAAACATCACTGCTTTAAAAAGACCCCATCTTTGTTGTTTTAGAGCGCTTTGTGTATTTTCTTTAATGCGTTACCTTGCCCTAAAGCATATTTAATCGTTCCTGTCGGAATCTCTCTCCCGCCAACAAGTAAATGTAAAAAGTGTATGAAGAAATAATTTAATTCAATGTTATGAAAAACTGTCCTTGCCCGACAATACCGAAAAAGTGCCTGCCACATGGGGTCATAGGGCTTAAGGGATATTATTTTAAAATGATAACAATTTGCAACATGCAGGGTAGTTAACACAAGGAATAAGTATGTGGCCAAAGAATTGTTTGAATATCCTTTGTTTTGATTTTTTTCGGGATTTTTGTATTTAGTAAATAACAATGTATATTGCTGTGATTAAGAAGGTGATGATCAGAAACATACACAGTTCCGTACAACAAGTGCGTGTTTTCTTCCATAATTCGTCAGTGTTCAACTATCGAGATTGCTTTCAAACCTCTACCGTAAGTCCTGGAGTACCTTTCATTCCACACAGTGCCAGACTTCCAAGACATATCATACAATTATGCTAACTGGCCGGTACAGTTTTATACGTTTAGGGGTAAATAATGTAAAGATGAACACTCATAAATCACTAGAACGTTCAGTACAACTATGTTCCACTCGATATGGAGACTATAGCGATACATCTACCGAAAGGAACAGTAGATATGGAAGTGCCAAACTCGTTAGATACACCCCGGACATCTGCATCAGTTGCTTTCGCTGCCAAACAAGGAGAGCGAAAATTTTCCCCTGATACCCAATAAAGGACACCACAATAAGCATTACTTCGTGGAGGCAATGTAGCAATTTTGAGTTCACATCAAAGAAGTTATGAATGTCAGTTGTCGCACTGTGTTCTGTGTAGTTTATATGTAATGAATCAAGCAAGGTTTAAGTCTTTTTGGGTGTCACTAATTGCTTCATTAGGCTGACGTAATAATCTCAGAAAATGTGGCAGACGAGCAATCTCTGTGAGTGAAGTCCTAGTTATCGTTAGCGGGTACAATTAATATATGATGGATAAGTACTTACTTCACGATAACATCTATCTATTGTTGACAAAAGGCAAACCAGGTGCAAATTACCTTCAAATTGAAACTTCACAGGAGAATATATAACCGCAACAATAACCATGGATGTTTTCAATAGTCGATCGAAATCGATAATACATACATTCATTAAAAATGAAAACGGTTGCAAGTAGCTCTATATACTAAGTTGTACTATGAATATAGAAGTAGTTCCGTTTCCTTTTAAAATCAGATTCGTATTAGATAAATTTGAATTACACGTAAGATAGAAGCAACAAAGAAATAAAACAAATGTATTTAGAAGGTATTGACTTAATAGATGAATAACTTTATTTAGCGATAAATTTTATAAGACAAGTTCTGTTATAATATTTAATGAGTATCATCTATTATAATTATCCAAACCATTTTAATTACAAAACTATGAAGTAGAACGAGCTGTAAAATCTCAGTATTGTGCTTAAGTGCCGAATTTCATTCAAGTCCTAGAGCTATGAGATGTAAGTAAATAAGCTAGATTGAATAAATTGTTTTGTAATTATTTACTTACACTGAGTTTCTGTTTTGCCGGAACTTTTGCAAGACTAGTTTAAAAATCCTGTTTTAAATACAGACTATGCCACTATGTTTGAGCTATTCCACAAACATTTCTTGAGAGAAGAGACACAATGCCGCCAATTGAGACAAAATGCTCTCTGCTTGAAACCAGCTTTCAGAAACAATGGTAATCATAGAAATATAATTAGATACGTGCATGCCGACCACCAGCGTTAATTATGTTAGCTACTCCTTTTAAGTTACCCTTTGCAATTCCAGATTTGGAAATAGCAAAAGTTTTTTCAACATATGAATATTACCAAATTCAGACAAATCTACAACAGTTCAGTTTCAAAAAGCATTAGACGCCTCGTTGTTGGAAACCATCCATTTTGCACATTCATGCAAATTAAGCTTACAGAAAACAAAATTTCAATCACAATATTTAAATTGCTAAAATCGCAATTCGTTATATAATTCTAGTACTAAAGGGACTGTTTGTATTCCAGAAGCAAATTTGAAGTACATTAGAAAATTCCCTCACCTAAAATGACCCATAAATGAAACAAAAATCATAAATCAAGAATAAGAAATAATCGCAATACAGACACAATATACAACGTTTCTTTGACAAACGGCCCCACGTAATTGCTAAACAATCTCTTTTTCCAATTCCAAAATGTCCACTGAGAATAATTTTCTTTCAATTATATATAAACACCAAAATAAGACAAAGCAGTTAAGTTCATATATACACACACTCTGGCATATCATTATATTGGATATACATTTGTATACAAGTAGATTTGAAATAGTTTTCCATTACTGGTATATTAAATGTATATTCGTGATTTGTTTCAATGTTGCATTTTTCACTGAAGTTTATGAGTCAGTCATTTTAATTGATTTTATGCGGCAATAAGTACTGATGATATTTGGTCTAAGGCCATGTTTCAAAAATGTCTTATAATCATATAGCTTGTTCAAATTATAGAATTGCATAAAAAGTGATTGCAAAAAAGTTAAATATAAAGATCCCTGAAAGTTGCATTTATTTCACTGAGAGTTTGCATGGTTTTTTGGTATAAGATGGAACTCGTGAAGTGCCCAAATGGTCAGAACTGAAAATTGGTAATATTTTTTATATTTTTCGATTTAGTGTTAAAAATAGTTTACATATACTTATGTATAACTGATATGCATCTTGGGAATTTGTAGAGATTTTCCCAATTTTACCATGGTTCATCTTGATTGGGTTATTGATCATACTTAATTCATACTCTCGAGATAAAAACCTACCTTTTAATCTAAACTAGGTGTAGATATGGCTTTACTAAGGCGATTCATTTCACAAATCAAATTCAATGCGTTACTTTGCCAATTAAAGCAGTCACCAAGTTTGATTACGAATAAAAGGTAAATATAGCTATGAGTATGACTACCATCCGTACATTTTGTATACGCAATAGATTTTGTGCCTTACGATTTTGGTTTAATTCAGTATTACATTTTTAATCTTTAGTATTTATTTTTTCCAACTGAATTATCTCCAGAAAGCGTACTTAATGCTATTCTGAATTTGTTCCCATTTAAACTAATGACACGTGTTTAAAAATAGACAAACTTCATCAATATTAAAAATAAAACAGAACAACTGAACATAGTGATATGTTCTAAGCCACAGAGATAAGAGCACCGTTTATTTTTTTTCATTGAAATCTTTCTTTGCAAAGACGATTTAAATTTTGTGAAGTCGATAAAAAATAACCTTAAATCTGTGATGTCAAGAACAATCAATCCATCTTTAAAGGTTTGATTTTTTTTGGTATGTGTACTGTTTGCATCTGATTCATATGCAATCAGGAGCCGTCTGTTAAGGGATGACTATTGTTTTTGGACTATTGTTTCACGGTAATGCATATGAAAACCTTAATGTTAGATTCTTTTTTACTCTTTGATACCGCAATTTCATAAGATAATAACTATATAGTTCAAGTATAAAGAACCTGGTATTAGCGGGGAGCGAACGCACGCCGGAACAGTTAAGAAAATACTCCCAAAATGAACAATTTCGGAAAAGAAATTGTTAAAATTTTTTTTGGGTAGTATCCCAAAATCCGAGGGCGAAGGTCAAGTTACGCTCTACGTCACGCCCCCCTCCCCCTCTAGCGTCAAATCCTGAAACCGCCCCTGGAAATCCGCTGTATTTAAAAGTTTAAAAATTCTATAGATATATTTGCCTTATGAAGGAGGTCAATTTGATTATCTCCTTGAGATGGTTGAAGTCTGAATTAATTGGCGTCTCTTGTTTTTATGGGTCTTTTCAGTTCAAAGAAAACAGTTTGTCTCAAAAGAGTGATTGAACAATTTGATTTCAAGCATTAATTGCCATGTCCCCGATATTAAAACAGGAAGGATGCAAATATGCAACTGATGTTCTTTTATATGTGAATGTTCATAATCATTTGATTACATTCGTTTGTTAGACTGAAAGTAAAAATGCTTCCCGAAATGTTAATACACTTGTAATGCCTATTTCAAAAAGCTAGCTTTTTAAATTTCATTTAAATAGCTTTATACTTTTAGACCGGATCGATGAGTGTCCCTCGTTCAGTGTAGGTTAGGACTAAACTTGTGCTTTTAGACCGGATTGTTGATTGTCCTTCGTTCAGTGTATGTTAGGACTGAATTTTTGCTTTTAGACCGGATCGTTGAGTGTCCCTCGTTTAGTGCATGTTAGGCCATAGCTTCATGCTTTTAGACCGGATCGTTGTGTGCCCCTCGTTCAGTGCATGTTACGCCATAGCTTTATGCGTTTAGACCGGATCGTTGAGTGTCCCTTGTTCAGTGTATGTTAGGCCTTAGCTTTATGCTTTAAGACCGGATAGTTGTGTGTTCCACGTTCAGTGTATGTTAGGCCTAAACCTTGTTCTTTTAGACCGGATCGTTGTGTGTCACTCGTTCAGTGTATGCTAGGCCTTAGCTTTATGCATTTAGACTGGAAAGTTGTGTGTCTCTCGTTCAGTGTATGCTAGGCCTTAGCTTTATGCTTTTAGACTGAAAAGTTGTGTGTCTCTCGTTCAGTGTATGCTAGGCCTTAACTATATGCTTTAAGGACAAATAGTTGTGTGTCCCTCGTTCAGTGTATGTTTGGCCTTCGCTTTATGCATTTAAACCAGATAGTTGCCTGTCCCTCGTTCAGTGTATGTTAGGCCTTTGCCTATGCTTTTAGATCGGATCGTTGTGTGTCCCTCGTTCAGTGTATGTTAGGCCTTAGCTTTATGCTTTTAGACCGGATGGTTGTGTGTCCCTCGTTCAGTGTATGTTAGTCCTTAACTTGATGCTTTAGACCGGATAGTTGTGTGTCCCTCGTTCAATGTATGTTAGTCCTTAACTTGATGCTTTAGACCGGATAGTTGTGTGTCCCTCGTTCAGTGTATGTTAGACCTTAGCTTTATGCTTTAGACCGGATAGTTGTGTGTCCCTCGTTCAGTGTATGTTAGACCTTAGCTTAATGCATTTAGACCGGATCGTTGTATGTCCCTCGTTCAGTGTATAATAGGCCTTAACGTTATGCTGTTAGACTGGATCGTTGGGATCCCCTCGCACAGTGCATGTTAGGCCTTAATTTTATGCTTTTAGACCTGATAGTTGTGTGCCCCTCGTTCAGTGCATGTTAGGCCTAAGCTCAATGGTTTTAGACTGGATAGTTGTGTGTCCCTCGCTCAGTGTATGTTAGGCCTTAGCTTAATGCTTTAAGACCGGATCGTTGTGTGTACCTCGCTCGGTGTCTGTTAGGCCTTAGATTTATGCTTTTAGACCTGATCGTTGTGTGTCCCTCGTTCAGTGTGTGTTAGTCCTTAACTTGATGCTTTAGACCGGATAGTTGTGTGTCCCTCGTTCAGTGTATGTTAGTCCTTAACTTGATGCTTTAGACCGGATAGTTGTGTGTCCCTCGTTCAGTGTATGTTAGTCCTTAACTTGATGCTTGAGACCGGATAGTTGTGTGTCCCTCGTTCAATGTATGAAGGCGTTAGATTTATGCTTTTAGACCGGATCGTTGTGTGTCCCTCGTTCAGTGTATGTTAGACCTTAGCTTTATGCATTTAGACCGGATCGTTGTATTTCCCTCGTTCAGTGAATAATAGGCCTTAACGTTAGACCGGATCGTTGGGATCCCCTCGTTCAGTGCATGTTAGGCCTTAACTTTATGCTTTTAGACCTGATAGTTGTGTGCCCCTCGTTCAGTGCATGTTAGGCCTAAGCTCAATGGTTTTAGACTGGATAGTTGTGTGTACCTCGCTCAGTGTATGTTAGGCATTAGCTTAATGCTTTAAGACCGGATCGTTGTGTGTACCTCGCTCGGTGTCTGTTAGGCGTTTGCCTATGCTTTTAGATCGGATAGTTGTGTGTTCCTCTTTCAGTGAATGTTAGGCCTTAGCTTTATGCTTTTAGACCCGATCGTTGTGTGTCCCTCGTTAAGTGTGTGTTAGGCCTTAGCTTTATGCTTTTACACCGGATCGTTGTGAGCCCCTCGCTCAGTGTATGTTAGGCCATAGCTTTATGCTTTTAGAGCGGATCGTTTTGTGCCCCTCCTTCAGTGTATGTTATGCCTTAGCTTTATGCTTTTAGACCGGATCGTCGTGTGATCCTATTTCAGTGAATGTTAGGCCTAAGCTTTATGCTTAGAGACGGGAGAGTTGTGTGATCCTCGTTCAGTGTATGTTAGGCATTAGCCTATGCTATAGACCGGATCGTTGTGTGACTCTCGTTCAGTGTATATTAGGCCTTAGCCTATGCTTTTAGACCGGATCGTTTGTATGTTCCTCGTTCAGTGTATGTTAGGCCTTAGCTTCATGCTGTTAGACCGGATAGTTGTGTGACCCTCGTTCAGTGTATGTTAGGCCTTAGCCTATGCATTCAGACCGGATCGTTGTTTGACCCTCGTTCACTGTATGTTAGGCCTTAGCCTATGCTTTTAGACCGGATCGTTGTGTGTCCCTCTTTCAGTGTATGTTAGGCCTTAGCCTATGCTTTTAGACCCGATCGTTGTGTGTCCCTCGTTCAGTGTATGTTAGGCCTAAGCTTTATTTTTTTTAGGGCGGATAGTTGTGTGTCCCTCGTTCAGTGTATGTTAGGCCTTAGCCTATGCATTTAGACCGGATCGTTGTGTGTTCCTCATTCAGTGTCTGTTAGGCCTAAGCTTTATGCTTTTAGACCGGATCGTTGTGTGTCCCTCGTTAAGTGTATGTTAGGCCTTAGCTTTATGCTTTTTGACCGGATAGGTGTGTGTTCCTCTTTCAGTGAATGTTAGGCCTTAGCTTTATGCTTTTTGACCGGATAGTTGTGTGTTCCTCTTTCAGTGAATGTTAGGCCTTAGCTTTATGTTTTTAGTCCGGATTGTTGTGAGCTTCTCGTTCAGTGTATGTTAGGCCTAAGCTTTATTTTTTTAGACCGGATCGTTGTAAACTGGTTGGCTACCCAGGCTTGTCCCTGTACTTCCAATTGTTATATTGTTATTTATGTCACAAGGCTTATAATGAAAGAATCAAATCTCAGAAGCTATTAAAGCGATCAGGCTAATGATATTTGAAAATTCCCCAAAACACAATTACCAAGTTCTGTAAAGAAAAGTGCGGACCAGGTTAAGATAAGGCAAAACTTTGAGAAGAAAGGTTAGTGCTCGGAGCTTAAAAGTTAAAATGTAATAGATATTAAAAAAATACGCTGAAACTGAGGAAAATAATGCCACTTACGCATTTGGTACGTCATGATTGTTTTTTCGCAGTCCCGTCTATCATAAGTTCACATAAAACAGTTATTGTCTTAATGATTTTTGCGACATCTGACGGTTATTTCAGGTCCATTGTGTTTGTGGGTTTCAAACTACGTATTCATAAAATTATGATGGACATGGTGAATGTATAGATGAACAAACATACGAATTTTACTTTTTCGTGTTAACTGCCACTGGATTTTAAATGCTCTACGGAAATGGACACGTCTGGGATAGAATGAAATTTAAGTATTTTATAACTTTTGTCATACATTACTTCGTACAACCACAACGGAACATTTCGAAGTGGTGACAGTCATCATGAAACTGTATATCAAATTCATACCAGTTGAATCAGTATCATCACTTCATGAAGCTATGCTACTCTTCGGTCGTCGATCCGATGACAGTGAAAATGTAAATGAGCAAGGTGTATAATGCACTTAAAATGTGAATGGTAGTTCATCCGCAAATAAGTTTAAAGCTGAAATAATGGGAAATGTTCAAAGTAGGTAAAAAACTGTTTCTGAGTACGAAACTTTTATGTAACAAAAAAGCGATCCGCGTATGAGCATGTTCTTCCAAAACTCTATATCAAACTCAAATTGTTGCCTACATGGACATTTTCAGAAAGTTTTCATATGTAAACATTACTACTCATGCGTTGTTCTGCATTTGTCAACATGGAGTCGAGCGGTTGTCAAACGTGAAGTTACCTTTGACCTTTACCTATACGGAAAGACTGGTAAATTATCACTTAGTTATTAGAGAAGAGTATTTCACTGAACGTTTGAACTGCCACACGAAATCTACAAATATGAATTTACATTGAAGAAACTTGTCCCATAAAATGAATATTATTACTTATAAATAAGTGTCCATCTGAATTGATAACTCTGTCATTGCTGATAAAGCTGATGCTCATAAAAATATGTAAAAAGTGTAAGCTTATAAAGCCAAATCCCAAACGTAGCACCTTAAATTTCCGCCGAATTATATTCTTTAGTACTTTTGAAAAACATTGCTATAACAAATGACATTGGATTTTTGGACTGTTTAGTTTTGTAACTATGATTCATTTGTCGATATAAATCAATTTGTATTGATGCACTGATTAAACGGTGAGATATGCGTAGGGAGGCTTAGATTATATTAACTTTGTTGCCGCTGAATGATTGAGAAGTGGCAACTGATAAGTCAGATCAAATTTATTCCGAGGATCGATTCAAGATCTGATGTATATATTTGTGGATATTATTACAAGAGGCCTCATATAAAACACAAAGTATGTAGTTTATTGAGTTTGCGAAGGCTAGAGATAACCTCAAAGCAAGCATACATATCTAAACATAGGCTTTCAACAACAAACCCCAAACAACTGATTTCGTTTTTGATGATCATCTGAACAAGTTGTATGCAGCCAATACCTTAGGTGCCTTCTGTCCAAGGGCGGTCGCTCATTCGATTTGGATTATCTGCTCAACACACTATGGTATGCGTACAAAAACGGAGGTTCATACGCTATGCTGGGGCGACATACAGCTCGGAATGGATGACGACACCGGAGAGGAGTTTGACTTGCTAGACACAGAGCTGAATACGAAAATTGGCACTGGTGCGAGGGTTTCACGGATGCCATTTTTTACGATATTTGTTAAATAATCTACCCAGTATACTACGGTGCTAGTAAACATTATGTAATTCTTTATTTAGAAAGGTACGTGAGCAAAATTTAAAATAAAATTGAAGAGCAACGAAAAGTATTCAAAAAAGATATGTTCAGTGAAAGTATCAATATTGAAAATAATGAAAATAACTTGATTTGTCAACAAAAGCAGAATAATGTTTAGGAAATTAAACCCAATTTCACTCTACTGTGATGGGCAATAGATCACTAGTAGACATACAATGCACTAATTACATTTTCTTTTCCAGTCTAGTTAAGCCTAGGTCATAAGCTATACCTGCGCAACCGTACAGGGACACTATGTGTCTGCACAAGCTGTACAGTAATAAACAACCTGATGAAATAACGACGTCCGACAGCCCTTTCATCATGACCCCTGGCACCGTGACCCCGGAAAACTGATTTCTCAAGTACGGGATGTGTATCAATAAGCTGTACAAGATAATGACATAAATGAAGGAGGACGCTAGAATTGAGCAGCCCCGCACAACGCCGCACAGTTTTTTTAAATTATCTGATTATCCTTATTAAAGTTGGCTTGTAATAACAACTGTTCAGCAAAATTTGGTTTGTGTCAATTAATCAGTACATTTAAAAAATATAATAAATAAGGCCATCAAGCAGTCTTACGGCTCTAGCTATTTGCACGAAAATTGCGTATTGAAAAGTTGAATGAAGAAAATGTCCATGCAGATGAGATAATACGGATACAAGGACATAAGCACGTCATCAGCATAAATATCTTGTGCCACTTAAATAATTATCAATCGCGACAAATTTCTAAGATACTTTCTGTAACTCCAGGTTCTCGTAATCATTAGTAAATATATATTTTTCATATTGACCACTCGAGAAATATAGCCCAATCTCACAGCGAAATCATCAAATATCCCCTATAAAACAATTCCAATTCCAAACGACAAAGTCATATTTATTTTTGCACTTGATGGTGTCGTTCGCCATATTGCACAAATGAACCTCCGATCTCATTATATAGAATGAATTTGTTTGAAAAATACGAAAGCATTAGCTTCCCGTTTTAGGACAATAATGATGAATAATGTCTTTTTCCCTATAGCACACATAATCACAGCAAATTGTCTACGTGATTTAGATATGTAAAACACACTATTCTGCTCTAACAGTTTGCAAACAGAACATAAGTTTCATTACTGAGATCATTATTTTGTGTTTTGTTGTAAGAGACAAAATATGTACTGCGATGTACTTTAATAAGGTACACTCTCATTAAGCTAAATTAACTTCTTGGGAGTGTGTCGTAGACATTCGTGATATTGAAGAGGTGGTTAGGAAAACATTTATATTCAAAAATTGTTATAGAAAATAACAGTGATGGATACTTGGTATATATGCATTTGAGTTAAGGTATTAGGTTATGAGCCATTTAAACAACTCGGGTAACATCGGGAACATCGACAAACATTGACACTCGCCATTGCAGGTCGTCAAGAATATCAGCCTAAACCGGATGTTGCTATTTTTAGGAACAGAAGGTATTTCCCAACTATTCGTAGACCATTTATAGAATTTCTTCGTCGATATTTTTTCGGAAACTCGAAGGTGATTTTCTGAAGAATATTCGTTTAAAATAAATACGCACTAAATTGACACGCTCACAGTTGATTGCGAATCATCTACCAATTTTAGCGATTACAGTAAAACATGGCTTATTGGTGAAGTCTGCACGAGAAAATCTTCGGTTCAACAGACTGCATGGTACAGGAATATTCAGATACTCATTTTAGCAGGGAAACCCTTTATTATTGTAAGCTGTTTTAAGCAATTTCGTAATTATTGTGATTCTTATTTGAAAAAGGCAAGCCATGACCCCCTAAGTTAATAACAAAATTATATGAAGTCATGAGTTATAATAATATTACATTAAGGTTAATTGTTGAACCAGAGAACTAGCTTATTAGCGGGCACGAGTCCTTAACATCTTTTAAACAAGAATTATCCTTACTCACTGGAATAATATCGAAAGGAAAGCATTAAACCACTCAAAAAGTGAATAAGCTGAAAACGTCGGTCATTAAATTATTCTCAATGAAATATATCAGTTTATTATATTTTGTATAGCAAGACGTTTTCACGATGCGAAGGGAACTTAAATCCTCTGTTGGCAGCCAGTTCGCCACAAGATGAAAATGCCAATTATGTTTCATCGATACTTTGCAGATTATGAAAGACTTATGGCACGTAACCCTTCCAATTTTGGCCTGATATTTATCTTCATGTAAATAATACCTCCGTATTGGGAAAGGTTCATCAAATGAGGAACTATTGGTTTTTATATGTTTATATGATAGAAACAAATACATCATGCGAACGACATACATTATAGTTTAGAAATGTAAGTAGGATTCAGTAGACCTCAGTCAGTTATTACAAAATTTTTTGTCTGTAACTGCCAATAACACCATATTAAGTCTAAAGTCCCTATCACACTAACATTTAGACTGCAAATCGACTTTTTCGTGACGAAAAAAAAAACGCCCATCGCCAAGAGGTTTCCTAAGTCTCTAACTGGTCTCGCTCAAGTCGTTACAAGGTTTCAGTATGGTTTTAAAGTGCAATCAGTCGCACCCGGGCTTTCGAATAGGTCGCTACGAGGTTTAACTGATCTGCTACAGGTATCCAAACGGATTATTTAAACCGCAGATTGGTTCCCAATTAACAGCGATCGGTTTCGGCAAGACGGTGGAGAGGCGGTGACTAACCAACGTTTTATCAGCGACTGGTTGCCTATAGACTGCAAAGTGGTTTCCAAGCATGCGCTGATATTTGCCGTTTAGGTTACAGTATGGTAACGTCTATAAAGACATGTCATCGCATTGCACCATTTTGTCAAAAGTATCTAGAGAGCTCATATCAACTTGTTTTATTATACCAAATATTTCCACTCATTTTAGAGCTGCGAAAAAACAAGAAAACAAAGGAAGTTTTATATACACCATCATGACAACATCTGTAGCATATGAATTCAGAGAGGAGCACCAAATATAACAGTAACTGTTCTGCTGTAGACATCTTGATAAAAGGATATATTTCAGCTCATTATAAAACGCATCTTTTCTAAGCATTAAATTGTTGTTTTGATCTGTCAATGATCAAAATGAACACCTTTAACCATATTTTCTCAGAAAATATTTACTTTAATTATTGGTTTGAAGGACATATTTCAAAACATCATCACATAAACGTCCCACTACGTTATTTTATTCAGCCGTAAAATTCGTAAAAATAACATTTACGATACTTACATGACTTCAAAAGTCATTGCATTCCCAAATCAATTATCCGACAAACATCAGAACGTATCGATTTATTTTACATTGTTATGTTGTTATGTATGTTTGGCCATCCTGTGTTTTATTTTATGCCTGTCAAATTCTTTTTCCATATCCAACAGTGAAAAAATACAGCACGCCGTATTGAAAAATCCGTATCATGATACTGTCGATTTTAGATTCCGTATCATGCGTGTACCGTGTGTAATTTCGGAACTACTTCCACGTTGCTAAATATAGCGTGAACAAGATAGCTGGTAAGACCTGTCAATTTTGAAATACATTAAATTAACTAACTTTACTCACGCTCCTGAAGCAAATTAGTATTCAGAAACATGGTTCTCATGTTCTTTAAAGAACCATGAGGATAAGCCCGAAGCAGAGAATTTTCCAATCTATTTAGACAGCTACTTCAGTGAACAGTGCCATTTCAACTTTATAACTTGTTGCATTATCCATGTTTATTATCATAAACATGAGCAGCGCGCCAAAACAAAGAAGAAGGCAAATTCGCTTCATAGATAGAAATAGCGATTGACTCACGAATTTCCTCAATTCCGCATATTAAGATCGTCAAAAAATCCCACAAATATTTACTTTGTAAAAAATTGCCGCGTTACGTCTACAGAAAATGACGATTAGTGTATATTAATGATAATTAAAATAAGTACCGCTTTTTTGTTTTGTTTTTTCGTGCTGTGACATTAAATAATTGTTTTCTTATTAGCAATTTGCTTATTTTGCTAAAACATAACATATTTTGTTCTTATTTTGCTCAATAAAGTTAATTTTGTAACTTCTGCCTTCGTTTCGGTGTAATGGCCTCCGTTGACTTCATTACACTAATATACGTAGCACATTCGAAATCATACGCGCATTTGACAGATGGCATTAAAATTAAATCAAATTGAAATCGAAAAATAAAAAGGAATAATTAAACAGGCAGGTATATTATAAATGGAATATTACGATAAAACGATTTTCTGGTGACCTGCATGACGTCTCGTTCAGTGAATAAACATGTACCCGTCTCAAGTGATACAGGTCACCAGATAAACGTCCTATCATTATATCCCCTATATATCAATACGATTTAAAAATAAATGTTGATTAATGCTTGGAGAAGTGTAAGGTTTAGCGCATATAAATAGAAGATATTTGTGAAAAACGTAGGATTTAAAACAATATTCCAAGTTTGTTTGTATTATAATACATGGATATTTAATCACCAATTACTGTCAGTGATTAAACTGATTCCATTGAAGACGTGCCGTTTTCCAGATAAAGAGTGAAGACCGCGCTTGGTTGTTGACATTATTTAACTTTTAAGCGTATGGAGTAAAACAAATCAATGAATTATTGGATGCATTTTCTGGGAAGTTCGTACTATAAAGTCATCAAGCGGTTGTTTCGCCTGTAATTCGATTTGTACGAAAGCAAATGTTCGAACATTCAGCTTAAAGTCTTTTGAAAAGCAGTATTACCAGTTTTCTTATAAACGGCAACTTATTTTTATTTCCAATAATATTTTTATTGTAACATATGTAACCTTTTTTATCAAACTAATATTTTTTCCAGCATTTACTGATTGAAATTTGATTGGTTTAGATTTTGTTAAGGTAAAGAAACTACCCTTTATTTTAAAAGTAGTTCTAAAAGTTGCTATTATTATTCAATAGTTATTTCACTGATAAAACTCCATATTCCATCAAAATGCATGAACTGAACTGTTTTACTCCACAAGTAAACTTTCTTAGTTTTCACTGTCCGTGCTATTGCGGTTTTCCAAAGAATAACAAAAAGCGAGTTTTGGTGTCCGAGTAAATTTTCTTGTATTGTGTTGTTTATTGTTTAACTTAGTGTTTGTTTGGCTTGGTTAGCTGCCTTTAAAAATGTTATTTAAATTGAAGGCTAATGGGCTTGTATAAAGCATCTAATGTCTTGCTGTCAAGTAAGTCTGAGTTATTTGGTCAATATAAAGTGTTTTGGTCACGAACGGTTTGAATCGTGGCCCTGATGTCAGCGTTGTTCGATGCCAAGGGCTCACCGCATTTGTATAAACTTAGCAATAAAAATAACTTTTAGTCATCTTAAGGCAAACGGCGTACAGCTCAGAACCGTGTCATCACACTGTTGACTAATGGTATTCGGTTTGGGCCTGTCCTTGCCCTTTTGTCGTTTTCAAAATAAGGCATTAGGTATTAAAAACTTAATTGATGATTCTAAAACGACACCAGCAATACTTGTTGTCGGTGAAGTATTTACTCGCAGTTTCTGTTTCTCGTTGGTTTTGAATGGGAGTATTTTAATGGATATGTCATTTTGTGCATTTAACTTTGTCCGCATATTTTTCAACTTATTGTATCGCCTGACACTATATGCGTATCGTTTGAATTGCTTGATAGCTTGATAACTGTTTTGATAAACTAGCATACATATTTTGTAATGTCCGATAAACCCATGCATTTAACTGTTAATGGCCGCATGTGCATTATCATATCCTATGTATCGCCATCGCAATTTTAAAATGCACTGTATTTTTTTAATGCATTACATGTTGTTGTTGTTTTAAATTCGATATAGTTCAGTTTACAAGCGTTTCGTGATATTTAAAAAATCCTTTGCCAATTAATTTATTTATAATGTCATACAAAACGTTGCTTGCGTCTGAATTTGCCATCCCACATATTGTATAATTGTGTCCCAAGTGTCCTTATATAATATGAATTTGTTGAAAACATACGATAGCGGTAGCTTCCAGTAAAACAAAACTAATGATAAATAATGTCTTTTTTCACAATAGCATGCATTACAGCAGAAAGACAACTGATAAATAAGTAAAGTACACAATTCTGTGCTTAAGATTTGCAAACAGAAGAGCAGGATGATATCTTCATTTGCGTTCCGTTGTAAGAGAAAACTTATGACAGAGATACATGATTGATTTAGGTGCAGTCCCATTATGCACTAGCTTGACATTCAGGGTAATATGACATATCCCTAAGTTCTGACTTAAACACACATTAGTTTCCTCAGGAGGTGGCTTTGAAAATATTCATAAATATAATTGTACACGCATAATGATTGTCCGGTTAGCACAATGATTGCCACAGTTACCTCTCACAATGGGCTACATTCCAGGAATAGACGCATGTATGGTCGTCATCAAGCTCGACAAATGGGTTATCTCCAGATTTCCCCAATGGCTTAGACCACCCTCGCGAAAAACCTAATGCCAATGAGACCAGCTTATATCACACTGTTCCCGAAATAACATCAAAACACGTCTACAAATCATGTTTGCACCAAAATGAAAATAATCTAAAGTTGACAGCACAATCAGCATGCAACATGTGCCTGTGATGTCAATGGGGACGTTTTTCCTTGGTTAATGAAAATAACATTTAACAATTATGACTCATAGTATCCAGCACGCTACATCACACTGGTGTTTAGAGATAAAAAACTAATACGCATATGTGTACGTTATATGCGATGTATAATTCAAACTGATCTTATCGACAGATTTTTATTTTAAAACTCAGGTAGAGTAGTTCTTTGGTAACTCACTACCACAATTGTTCAATTCGTATTCCATTGATGGCTAGATAAAAACATAAATCATATCGACAAAACTGATAACCTTGTTTTCAAACAGTAGCAATGAATTCAATTAACATGCAGACTCTTCGGCTAACACAAGAAATGCTTATTCTACCGCAATACATGTATGTTCAAAATCATGGCGCTGAGAGTTAAAGAAATTTCTTGTTAAAGGAAGATGTCCGTTACATAGGTTCCACAAACGTTTGACGGCAACGAAGTAGTGCCGGGTTTCCCAGTAAAGTTTTTTTTTTTCAACTCAGCAATGTGAATCTTACCGATTTAAACTCAAATGTTACAGGCCTGTGAATTAAATGGTGTTCTCTCACAGACTGTCCTGCTCATTTCAATTCATGTCACCGAATAACGGAGTAATAAATGCCGTTTGATAGAGCTCAATCGGCTCAGTTTTATTGAATACTTGCTTTTGCACCATCGATGTTTGATCACGGTCAAATATTACAGTTTATTGCATATTTACTCAAATTAAATTGATCAATGACGGTGCTATTATTGTAATGTTTGTTGTCTGATGTAAATATGTTTGACTGACCGTGATCTTTGTGGCTGTGTTAAAATTTAGATTAATAGGATTTTCTTTGGAAATTTAATTGTTGTTTTACTGTTTTTGGAATGTGAAAACGTCCCTTTTGAAGTTCTTCAAAGGACTGTTATTGATTATTCCGTTTTAAAGAAAGAGGGAAGTTTTTATGATGATTTTGAGGCCATAGGAAGAATATCCATTCAGAGATTCTGAAAGAAAATCAACATGTTCTTCACTAAAGGTGCACACCAATCAATTTAACAAATTGATGGTTTCTCAAAGTATAAGAAGTAATGATACAATAAGCATTCTTCCTTTTAAGAAACTAAAATTGAAAGCTATTTTCGATTGGTGCTTGACATTGTTGAACAGAACAAGCTCAATGCAGTACTAAAACATACGAAGTATTACTTTCGCTGTTGACTGTCCCCGTTTGGATACAAGATGTCCATGAAGTCTCCGACATATCAAGACGTCAAGAATAAATGCGTCACTCACTTAGAAAAGCTTTTATCATGAACAATTTAATTGTCACATTCAATGATAGCAAGCCGACTTATGTCAACTAGGAACTTTAAATAACCATTCCATGATGCGTTGTATTAATGATTCCACCGTCTTATTGAATCCATCAGCTTGATACCAATTGTCTACCAAGAAATAATTTCATGGAGATAAACGAGTACATTTTTGTAAGAAAACCCCCCAAAGAAAACCTATTGAAACAGTATAAAAAAATATTACACATTAATGAGTCCCACCCACAAATAGAAAACATGTTTCATGCTTGGTGACCTAATGTTATCTTCGGCCTTCCAAGATTACGAAGTATGTTATATTACGTCCAATGTTAGTTGCAATAAAGATCAAATATACACAATGTAATAACTTTATTGAATATACTGTTCTTATGGTAATTTGTATATAATAGTTATTAGTGATCATCAAGTTTGACATTTGTTACCAAATTTATATGGCATTGAGTCAAAAATTAATGTATATTGAGGTATCAGGCAAGTATTTTATCTTAAGTCAGGTTCAGCAGCGTCTGCAAGTGTTACTTTTACAGTGGAGAAATATTGATAACGAATCCATTACAAAGTATATGAAATGAATACGTGAGTCATTAAATTCTTTTTTGATAGTAATGTACAGATACAGATAATGTTTCATATCTATATTGAATAAAAAGACATTTCACGATGTTCCGTTGAGCGCCATTACCCTAAACGGCGATAATTCCACCTATCTTATGTCGAAACGTTGCAGATTTTAAATGATTGAATCACGACAAACTTCCGAATAAATTTGAAACATTTCAAGATTGAGAACAAATCATTGTCACCAAATCAGGCCAGTTTAATGAGATAATTTGAACACAATCGGTAAACGGCCATTAAACATCATCATACCGAATATGAAAGCGTTTGGCCTTAAAGTTATAAACAACATTTTTGCCATGTAACTTGATGTAGATAATACATCAACACCGGCACGTGTTCGACGAATCACGCACTATTGACGATAAATATTAAATTGATGTAAAACAAAACAAGACGTTTGTGGTAAAGCACCTTGGTTGTACTAGGTCAAATGAAAACTTTTTAATCTCGATATGTTTGTAGAATTTCAGTTGACCTCAATTTGCAATTAGAGAAAAAATGATCTGGAATAGGCATCAACACCAAATAATCTATATGACAAAGATTTATACCGAAGCATTTCTTTTGTCCAAGACAGCACACAACATATAGCATATGATGACATCCATAAAACAAATTTCTGAAACATATTGTGTGTTTTTTTTAAAATCTATTTTAGCGCATCAACTTGTATTGTTGAAGCTCATCTTCTGTTTATAAATGTTCAGACCACGCTATGGAAATGCTCAACATTATCATTAAAAGACGATTAACTAAAACCCTTATAACATAACAAGTTCAGTTCAATATTTGTTATAATAGACGATTGAAAGAGAAGTCATCATTTTAAATACGTTTCACCATTCATTATTACACATTCTATCCCAAATATATATTTAAGTAACTTGTCAAAAAAAGAGGATTTGAAGTCTTCAACATTGGAAAACAGGGAAAAAAGCATGCTTTAACTTCAACATATTGTTTTGTCATCAAATTACACTTAAATCAGCTTAAATCTCAAGCATGATCTATGAACAACACAATTGTATCAACGGTTACTGTTTATATGGATGTTTGAGAGAATGCTTCCCATGTTTTAAGTTTTAAATGAAAAATCAGATATGCAAACGGATGATGCTTTCCAGTTATAAAACAATACCCATTTCCTCAGTAATCTGTACCGAGCGTGACCAATACTTGTGATACCTAAAACATTATCTATACTTATAGAAACAGAGAAATATACATCCATCGTTTATATTTGTTCATAGTATTGACATTTCTGTTTTAAAAGCAAACAAACCGATAATCTTTACTTGACATGGGCATTATCAACACCAATATTCGGGTTCCAACTATATGTTATACAAATGTAATTTTTAATTGTGCCCTGAAACAAATTAGATATACATACCTGACGAATATTTAATCGGCTTTAATAAACAGCTTGGGGAATTGGTCACTAACGGCTTGAGACTCAATATAATTTCAAATATGACTGAAATATCACACAGACAACAATAACCATTGAACAAATAAGATAAAATCTAGATATGTGATATATATTCAGCAAATTTTACCACCAGTGATCTGGCAACAATGTTATTGAATGTGATGCAAATTTAAACGTACAATAAACCCGACTTTATACCACACAACCAAGAACCTCATGGAGAAAAATGAATAAACCAAAGACTCGATTAACATTGCATTAATAGGTATATCACCGTATATTGCATCCGTACTAGAAACTCGTGTTTTATAACACAAACAAAACGTGATGATACATACCACCCATACCAAGACCATGACCTTTTCCCAATATGAAACTCACTGTACAACACGCACATGACATGACATCGACCCTTCACCGCAACAAGAACCTCACGAAACAACACTGACATATCATTAACTCGGCCATTTATTACACACCCTCGACCATTTCGGAACAGTGCGGCCATAATGATAACTCAACCATTTACTACACAAACACATACCAAACAAAAAAAACACACCCATACAAAATATACCATTTGCCACAAAGACATGGAAACCACAGGGAAATCATTCCAACCGCTAACTCAAACACTAACCACAAACTAAAGTTCACACAGGATAGTGTGCCCATAAAATGAACTGGAGCATTAACCAGACAACAAAAACCTCACGGAACAATTCGCCCGTAACAATAATTTGACCAGTTATCACACACTCATGAATATCACGGGACAAATCACCCGTACCAAGATACCGATGACTTACCCCATAACTTACCTGGCGCAACACCAATAGCAAGAACTCGACCATATACCTCACAACGCTTTACCTCACGCAATAACACGCCATTTCCAATAACCGAACCATTTACCACACAACAAACTTAACTGTACACTACGACCATAATAAATACTCGTCTATTTACCACACACGCATGCACGGCATGGAACAACAAATAATAAAGTCACGAGACAACAGGATCTACTATTTACAACCGAAACAGGAACCTCTAAATAAGACGCCGATTTCAAGAACTCAAAATTTTAACACATAAGAAAGAATCTCTCCGGGCAACACCCTCACACTAAGAACCCGATCACACAAACAGAAACCTTGCGAGGCAACAATCCCGTACCATGAACCAAATCATTTATAATACAAACAAGAACTTCATGGGAAAACAATCCAATACGAAGATTCTGATTATTTACCAGAACATCACGGTAGAACAACCCATTTCCATATACCGGACAATTAATATCCCCACACCACACGTCCATGTCCTTAACTTCACCACCTACAATAAGAACAGAATCCTATCACGACAACACGCTCATACCAAGAACTGGACCGTGTACTAAACAAACAAGAACTTCATCCCATTTCTTGGTCAAATGCTAACACAAATATATATTTTTTACATATTTTTGGTTTAATCTGATGTTCGGATTTTTCAGTAGTAAGCATTCTGATGTTCAAACCCTAAATATCTTGGGAAAGCACTTTGATGGTGTTGTGTTTTCAAATGATCTATACTGGTTTAAATTAAACGGTAATCCGTTTCATTTTATTCAACAGACAAAAACGAACATTATGATACGTTAAAGGTCATATAGTTTATCGCATTATTACATAATGTATTCAAAGCTCTCTTTCCAAAAACGTATAATTATAATGTTAAAGTCGCGAAACATATATCAAATTACCAACATATTGAAGCTGTGTCAGCGAAATTCGAGAAAGAGATTCGAGATTTATGTGACCGCATGGTCAACAAAACAAAAGCAAATTGTTTAGATTTTTCAAAGTTTCAAACTATACAGTTTAACAAGTAAATTTAATTTACACTGTTCATATTGGTGTGTCTTGTTTTGTGGGGGGCTTTCTTGGCTCAGAGACGAATCAGTTTGTCAAACAATAATATTTGAAACATTGGATGTTACACATCAATTACCATGTCACCCTCAAATAAAAACAAAACTGGAAGGATGCAACAAGCTACTTATGCTTTTTTGTGTATGCTCACTTTTTATTCCATTCTCTTTTGTTGATGAAAGGTAAAAATGCGTCACAAAGCCTAAGATTATGGTTTTGAGACTACTTTGTCCAATAGTCTTGTTTGAAATTAATACAACGTCGTTTGCCTTAAGATCTTGAAATTCCTGAAACTAATACATGATCAGGTCCACTTAATGTGTGAACAGTTGCGCTCAAATGGATTTTGCAAAACTGAAGATCGCAACAGCTAAATGGGTTTACGCCTAATAATCCTTGCATCCCATATCAAGTTCCAGACTAATGGTTTAATCCGCAGAATGCGGTATAACGACCAGATGGCGAAAATGCTCTTGGAAAAAATATTCGTCTTCCAAATTGTTTGACAGTCTGTGCATTTAAATACTAAAACTTAATTAAACATTGTTTGTTGGTGTATACAGAAACATGTTTGGATGTGTATGTGTTTTATTTATATACAAACAGGAAACAGAGCCATGTTTTGTTGAATGAACACTGGGTTATAGTTATTTAAATAAAAAAGAACAAGAAAGCGTGTCTTTGAAATAACGTTTATTGATTCAATATTTCTAATGCACTGTAACTGCAGGGAAAATGCAGAATTACATAAACATATGTTTAATTTCTCTTTCTTCGAAGAAAAATACCTCATTCTTACTTGGGGTGAAATTCAATGAAAATAGATCAACACTAAGTGTAACGACCCGGCAACTTATCACGTGCCGAAAATAATGATATGAATCTGTCGAGGATAGAGGTACAATAGTTAATTATAACAAATGTTTATTTCATATTACTAACATAACAATGCAGCCCTTACGTAAAAGGGTACGTCCTCTGATTTCGGTACTATTAGCATCTGACTGTGTATAGATCTCTAAACCTTATTCATTCATATTTGTTTTCCTTTTATGCGTATTGATAATCATTTTGCTTTAACAAGATTTAAAAATGTAAGAAAGTATAAAAATCGAAATGAAATAGTTTAGATAAATAATAAAGAAACAGAACCAAAGATAACAAAGACATACATACGTTTAGACCGACAGCATTATCCATTAACACTGTAGCGAAACTTGTTAACATTCAAATGTTTATGTTCACATTTAGTGATTTCATATATTATAAACATACATTAGACTAAGTAGAACAATTATCCTTAGGTATAAGATATATATCTAAGTTTATATACGTGTAAGCGGACTGGTGACATTTAATTCAAAGACGCACCGAATCGTTTTCGTTTCCTTTTCAAAACCTGTATTGTGATTTTCTTCTTGCGTCAATATGGCAAACTCTTTTCGAAAATCTAGACGTCAAGTGTAATTGCACCCTTGAAAAGTATAGTAATCGCATCCATTGATAGAAGGCTTTCTCGTGTCAAGCAAAAACTTTTAAATACAAATGTAATATATCAGCCTGAACATATTGATGAATACACCGCCATCATGGTATTTACTGTCAAATATGTTCAATGTATATTTATATGATCTTTCCGACCTCGGGCAAATGGATTGACAAGCCATTTAATATATACTGAAATGTATCGTGATTGTTTTAAGTGGTCTGCAAGAACCTAAACTTACTTAAACTTATAAATAAAATTTAAATTACGCGTGCGGTCTGGTATCAGACCACTAACCTGTATGTTTTGATTAAGCCATGGGTTTGTTTGTTTTTCTGTCAAAGCCTTGCTACTAATTGTGGAATTTCAAGCAATATCACATAATTGTAGAACATATTAAACACGTGCGTCTCGCGTAACTGTCATACTTTTTTCCAGAAGTCAAGGTCACCAATTGAATTGTCTCGGCAGCCATCGTTGTCACACAGGGGTCTTCAAGAAGTACTTTGCAAAAAGTAATGGTCTACATTTTCACAGTCATGTTTGTTGATACAAGATATTTGTAACTGCATGGTCAATTAAACAGGAATCCGTTTCACTTAATTGCTTTAATTTGAAAAATAAATTGTGTTTGTTATAAATCATGAACTAAAGCAAGTGTATATACTGTATAAGCAAACCAATAAGATAGATTATATAAAACTTGATACGGTTATATTCTGAGTATGCTAGCGTGTCTGGCTTTAAGGGGTCTTCTTGGTCCAAAGAAAACTCGGTTTTTCGCAAAGGAATGTTTTGGACATATATATTACCATGCCCCAAATGAAAATAAGGTTGTCCGGTTAGCGCAGTGGTTAGCGCACTCGTTTCTCACCAAGGCGACCCGTGTTCGATTCCCGGCCCGGGCGCATTTGAGTTTGGTTAGTGGTCACCAAGCCGGACAAGCGGTTTTCTCCGGGTTCTCCGGTTTCCCCCACAACACATGACCACACTCTCGCGCAGCATCGTGCCAACGAGAGTGACTTAGTATAAGCTATCACAGCTTATGTCACAATCGTTGAAAAATATATAATGGTTAAAGTAAATGAAAATAAAAAAAGAATGGATGCAACAAGTGTTTTAATTAGCCATTTATTGAGTTTGCACATGTTTAGCTACATTCGTTTGTTAGGGCAAAAGTAAAAATAAAATAAAAGAGAGAATACTGATAATACCGTTTTAAAAATGTGCCACATTTTAATTTGATCTTGAAATCCTTTAGATGAATAGTTGGTCCATTTAAAGTGTAAACAATTGCATCATGCTTTTAAATGAATGACATGACACTCAAGGTCGCCAAATCGGTACAAGTTTACCTCTCACAATAGGTTTATATATATATAGGTTTTTGTGTGTTTCTTCCTTGAACCGATGGCCTTGTTTATCCTATATCAAGTTCCGGACTAATGGATTAATTGGTGGGAGGCGGTCTATTGGATATTTCGGATCTGATGACAAAATAGCTCTTTGGAAATTTCTTCTTTCAATCTGTTCGACAGATCTCCGCCTGTGCATCTAACTTTACAACATCAATTGAATTTTGTTTGTTGGATTTGCACAAACATGTTTAGATGTGTATGCATTTATTTATAAACAATCAGGAAACAGAGCTGTGCTTTGTTGAATAAACATTTGGTTTTAATTTCTTCAAATAATTACGAGAAAGAAAAATTTGTGACGATTTTTTGATTCCAGATTTCGAATGCGCTGTAACTGCTGCATTATGTAAACACATTAATCATAACTCTTTTTTTCTGAACGGATAATACATGATTATTACTTTGCGGTAACATTAAATGAAAGTAAATCATCACTTAGTGTATTACCCCCGCAATTTATCACTTGCCGAAAATATTGGCATGAATTCGTTCAGACTGACCCAGAGCCCATACCATATTAAAGTATTTTATATTATTCATATAATATTGCTCACATATCAATGAAGCCCTTCAGAAAAAATGGTTACGTCATCTTATTTCGGTACTATTAGAGTCTGACCGTGTGTGAATATTTATACCTTGTCCATTGAATTCGTTTTCTTTTCTTTTAAGCTTTAACTGTAATCGGTACTTATAGGTGGCGTTTTCAGTCTAGGATGATTATATATTATATTACACTATAAACATACGTACAAATTATAAGGTATCCAAGAAATATTTCGCCTCTTGCTCGGTTTAAGTGAATGATTCTAGAATTAAAACATGAAAGAATGAATGATAGAAATGAAAGTATAAAGATACTATCATATAAAATAAAAATAAAAACTAAGAAATGCAAAAGTTTGCATCGACAGCATGATTCAAACCCCAGACCTCTTTTCTAAACATGTTCTTAAAAGACAGTTTAGTAACAGGATAAACACAATCCATAAAATCATGATAATATTTGAATGTGTCAACATTCAAATGTTCACGTTTAGTTTTAATACTTGCATATTTAAAGTGAACATTCTTTAGAGAAAAGTGTTGTCTTATTTTAAACTTAAATCTTAAACACTTTTAAGCAGAAGGTTAAAAGGAGGCTTTAAAGAGATCTAAAGCAACTACTAGGAATATGTTTTTGTTAATATAAACCAATACAAGAGCAATTTTGAAGCGTACACTAATTACCCAGACCACCTTAGAAACATTGCAGTAGACAAACAGCGCACTTCCATTATGATTGGCCGCATCATAGGAGTTCTATATTTCTGTGTACAGTTCGCCAATAGATGTTACCCAGAATTTATATAACTGAGTAACCCCGATGGTGGTACAAACAAAATATGAAATTCGAGCGTTTGAAATTCCTGTTCCTGTTTCCGAAGCAAAGTGTGTATGAACTAAACATCTACCATGACATATTCGGTTACTTAAGACTAAATCTTTGCGGTGCTCATCGACTTTCTAAACCATATGTGTGTGTGTATTGTCCGTACGGCTGACGAAGCCTGTCAATGATACCAAAGCATAATTTATTGATCTATGTGTGTATGTATAACCTGAAGAAAGCTCTTATACATGAACAGACAATAAAATGTATAGCTTACATTCCTATACATAAGAAACTAACAACACTCTATGAAGAATCACATTTAAAAATATTACCTGTAGCTGTACCCATTGCAATCACGTTTCAATACCAAACATGTTACAATGTGCTCACACTGTATCCGTGTATTTAACTGTTGACACAGTAATAATGTGTTATGCTCATTTCAGTATAGTTGATGTTATTTGAACGATATTATTATTTTAACCATAGATCAGCATACAATGAATATAAATCCAAAACGATCTTTTCTTGGCAATTGTGTTAAATTGTTGGTTGGATTCCAACAAAACAACCACCAAAGTTTCTCGCGCAAACATTCGAATTAGGTATTCTGTCTTTGGACCGTTTCTTGACGATCCCTGCTTACATGTCAACAATTCATTCAACTAGTGCTACCAAAACAAAAAGTCAGTAAAGGAATATTGTGTATTGATTTTCACTCAGTTTGGTTTCCTTCGATCTCTTTTATCACCGATGTTATTCAATTCTGAATATACAATTCCCTTGCGATGCATTTGCAAAAAAAAAAAGTACCAGTACGCATGCGCCAGGTCCCAAATTAAACCATGTGACAATGGACTGTAGTTGTAAATTAAAATATGATATCAAATGAGTGGCGCGATATTATTTTGACCATTATAATAGTTTATAAAGAAAAACGATTTAATGTGGAAAACCTTAATAATTCAGCTGATGTACATTCAGGTCTACAAAAAAAACTTAATAAAACACTGAAAAATACTTGTTTTCATTTTTTATATTTTCTCATTTGTATACCCGAAGCTTTATGTTTGCTTTATAATAAATGGCCCATCCTAATGTCTTCTAAATTCTGCTCTTTGCACTGCATTATGGAATTTGTTTTAATTATATGACAATTCATATTAATAAATAATTACTGTTAATGTCTTCTGAGAAAAACGATTAAAGACTTACTTTGCTGAATTATATAAATTGTTCGAGTAAATCTTTGTCCATAGAACTACGGTCTGTATTGTCAAATCTTAGTCGACTTCATATGACTTTTTGTTGGAAATAAATTCAAAAAACCCAACAAGAACAACAATAAACAGATTTAAGATAATTCTCGATATCTTAGTTGACGGAAGTAAAGGCGGACTGTTATCTCAATTGTGTTCACTGTTAAACTCAATGTCACAATTAATTCTAAGGCACACGGAATTATTTTAGTTCTATTTTAAAAACAGGATTTGTTATTTTCTTCTTGCGTTAGTATGCCATTTAGCGCAATTACGAAACATCGAGAGCGTCTGCAGTTAACGTGACTGGTAATTTATCTTGAAAAGTGTTATTAACGTATCCAGTGATATTAAGCTTACTTATGTCAAGCAGGATCTTTTAAATACACATTTAATCGAGCATCCGAGATAGATGATTTATGAAAACACCGCCCTCTTGGTATTTACTGTCTGGTGAGATAGATGATCACCAACAATTTATATCTAAATGTATACAATTTATATTGTTTTTTTTTACAGAATATTTCGGTGTCGGGTTCGTTTTAAACTAGGGCAAACAGTTTGAACTATTGTCCGACAGGACAATAAATAGAAACATAAATATAATATAGTATGATTGCTCTACGAATAATTATAAAAAAACACATGGTAAGTTAAATTTATTTATATTGCACTCATTCGGTATGGTGTTGTATGCGATGTCTTGAAACATAAACCGAGTAGCAGTAAGAACTAGTTTACAAAAAATAGTGGTTGTCATACCACAATGATATATTTACGAATCATTGATAAGGTGGCCAATCAAAAAATGTAGTAACAATATACCAACCATTTCATATAGGTTATAATAATGTTAGTATACATATATAGAAATCGTTTTGAGGAAGACTTCCTAAAGTGCCAAATTCAATTCAAGTACATCGTGTTTGCATGATGAAGTGATATTTTAAAGTTGCTGAGCTGGAACAAGGCGGTGTAACCCAATGACCTCAAGGGACGTTACGTTTTGTGCAATAAAAAAAAAACATTTTTCGGGTTTGAAATCAATACAGTAATTTCCTTTTGACTAAGATTTTGACTACAGAGTGATAGATGACAAAGCAAAGTTACATCCATCATGCAGTTTTAACTCATTTCTTTATAAAAATGAATCTGTATACCAATGTACATATATGTTTAACCACTTATATAGTAACATATGACATCATGTTATATCATAAATTGTCAACACAATAATCGAAAATACCAAATGGTCAAACCATTTAGTGTTGTTTTTTTCTTCCAGTTTCTTTGAAAGAAAACTTTAATTGAAATAATCACCAAATATTATGAAACGGTGTCAACAACTTAATAACTTATTTAGAAAGTCTACGTATTAATGAATGGCTATCTATTTGAGTTGAGGTGTTAATCCGTGTATTATTGCACCGACTTTTGGATGAGTGAGCATAGTTGCTTCTGATGGGTTCTTTCATTGTAAAAATTGTAAAATGTATAAGCCTTACCTACATAACAATTAGTCCGTTTGGTTCTGATTTTCATGGTGGCCTGCTCATTGTCGTTTTTTTAAACAAGCTACTTTCATATTGATAGAACTCTGCTTTTCGATGCATACATTTTCTTTTTAAGAAACGGATTGTAAAGGCGCAGTTTCTAAGCATATTTTAACATCCGTGATTCATAATAATTCTGCTGTCACTATCTTTCAAACGGAAGATAGGAAAAGTAAAAATGAAAGAATCTCTATTCTATTAATGTGTCTAATGTTAACGGTATAACATATAATTTGGATAACATAGTATATACTAAACAGCATTTACCGCACTAAATTGTTTGATAGAAATCGACGTGACGGTAAGTAAACATTAATTTTCGACGTTGATTATAAGTTTCTATCATGTGTTTCCGATACGGATAGAACAATCCGACCCGAGGGCACGCGCGTAAGCCGGTAACGAGGCTTGCCGAATTACCAGCCACGCACCGTGCCCAAGGATCGGAATTTTCTATTCGGACCGGAAAAACATGATTGGTATTTTTTATTGCATATCTTTAATTATCAATTTGTGGAAAAAATTACTAGATAACACACTTTTGTACACTCCACTAAAAAGCGAGTGCGACGTTGTCTATTGACATCATAAAGCGCAGTAATTTAAGATCAATATTGGAGTCAAATAGTTCCTTTAAAGATCGCGTTTTTACGATTGTTTATGTTCAATTTTTGCATGCTTATATATCTGACTGACCTTTATTGAAATGGCATAATATACTTTTCATAAACCATACAATAAAAAATAAGAAGTGGCGCGTTGTTGCGCGTGACTCATCTAACATGGGTTTTTTTCAGCACTGGTCACAAGACCGGAAACACACGTCAGGTATGCAAGAAAAGCAAGTCTATTATGACCTTATCTGAATGGTAATGTTTTATCCTTGTGTTTCATTTTCTATGTTATTCTTAATACGGAACGAATGGAATCTACGGCGAAAAACCAAGCAGCCTTATTTGAAAGCAAGATCTTGTTTAAGGACACAAGGAGATATGCGAATCAAACATTACAACCAATATTTTCAGCAAATGCAATTGCAGATAGACATTTATTAAGAAAAAGTCATAATCATTAATAATTTCAACGTTCGCGGACGTTTAAAGGTCTGTCTTCTGCCACTTATCCGATATACACTCCCTGTGTCAGGTTTTGCGTTGACAATGATGTTTCAGCCAATGAGGTTGTATTCAATATATGTCGGGTATATAACCTGAATGAATATCATAAAAAAGCGCTCGTTCACTACGCTAACTCCGTACCTTCTCAGTCATGTATACTTGACTTTATGTCATCTAACTCTCACTGAAAAACTTTTTTTTTTAAATATTTAAGAGTAACAAAAAATGCTATTCTCACGAAATACCGTCATTGCCGTTCAAGCTATTTTCGGCCGTTAATAATCAGGGAATGAACGTCAGTGGAGTTTAACAATAATATCACTTCGTGTAAGGGTATTTCACTTATATATGCTTTATAACGTAACAGACAGATTGTTGTTGCATACTTCGTCCTTTACAACAATCGGTTCAGTTGTAATGCAAACAATTAGTTACCATATTTTTGCATTTTTCAGATTTAACAAACTCGAATATTAGCACTTCTGTGCACCAAGACCATGTTAAATTTTGCTGTAATTCCCAACTGAACACCCGAATAGAATATTTTGAACCTTTTCCAACCTGTTCTAGTGTGACCCGTCGCGCAATGTACCTCAGTGTAAATATAGGAGACATGTACTGCGCATCGATATGCAAAAATATGGATCTTTTACATACCAGGGATCGTTCGAAACAATGATACAATTTGAGCTTTTATGTGCAAATGAATAATTTGTAGAGTGACAGGAGCTGTAAGTCTTAAAGTGCCATCTCACTAGATAAACATCTGTAACATTAGCTTTCGCACCCAAACCAGTTGGCCCAACAAGTGTCTTAAGTACCTAAGAACGTGCATCTACCTTTGTATTTAAAGGAGCCGTTATAGACATAAAGATATGTATAGATATGTAATATTCGGTGGTCATGTTAACTTCACCTTCTTCCTAAGGCCTCATTTGCAAGAATATAAGGATCTTCTATGGCCGCTCGTGTAAGATAGCTTCATCCAAACCCGAGCGTAGGGTGTTTGGTAAAAACGGGGTTTGTTTTAAGTTAAAGCATGAATGCGATGCAGATGAAACATCATGTAGCAGTTGTTCATTTTTCTCGACAGTTTACGCTGTGATGGTTGAGCATTTTGAAACATTTTTGGTACATTAATAACTAGTTATAAACATGTACTATGGCTTACATTATTTTTCACATTTGAATCTGAGTTGATGTACCATTGTCATTTCGATGTGCAAAATACCACCATACCTAGACACATTTAAAAGAGACAAAGCATATGCAGTTCTTAATATGAGAGACATAACAGGCTTAAATTTCACGTATCAATAGAAAGATTATAACGGCATGAATTTAAGTACACGTACCTTTTTGACAAAATTGTGTAGTATATTAAAGACGCACTCTTATTCCCAAATAAGATTACAAAAAAATGTTTTAATTTATCAAAAACGATAAAAAACAATGTCGAAAACAACGGTTCTTATGAAGGATACCGTGTTTAAGTTGAAATAAATGAGCATAAAAAACGGTATTTCTACCTTATAAGGCTATAGTAGACCACAGAAAATCTTTTAGCTTTCACCACTCATTTAATATTTTTTTGCGCTCTCTGCTATTAAATACACGGTTACAATCTCGTTATCAGTAATGAATATTTTCCATAAATGTATTATGTAGTAAGTATTTAAAGGTATATCAGTCAAAATTGATGTTTGTTATGCACGTGTATGAATTGATTTTGAATAAGACTGTCACTTTAAAGTATCATCAATACAACAAATATACATCACATAATAAATATACTTTAATACATTCTTGCTGCTCAATTTATGAGTTATAAGAGACTATAGCACATAAAAATAATACTATAACTAATACAAGATCTTAAATCGATTTATACAACATAAAATTATTTCACACATATTGGAGACCACATATTTATTCAAAAGTCAGAAACTAGAAATCAGTGCTAATCTTGTTTTAAAACTTAAATCAAACAAAATGAAATACTGCATATATGAAAACGCATAATCGTGCATAATTAAGAGTTGTGTGTAAAATATTATTGTCACCGCGGTCAGACCGTAGATGGACTGATTAGCATTTATTTCTAGTTATACGTAAAATAACAAAATAATTTAAGTATTAAAATAACAACAACATTACGAACACAAATAAAACATGTTATTATTTAGAAAATCGTTGCAGGTTTTGGCACTAAGTCTTGACAACATGTTCTTTGCTAAAATATAAGGCAACGTTCCTATATCAGACATAATTTGAAATAAAGGGTTAATTGTGTTCGCCTTTTCTAACAATGGCATTCGTATATTAGTATACAACCTACAATAGAATAACACATGGGTTTCTGATTCAAAAGATTTGCAAAATGGGGAAAGACGATCATTTAGGGCAAGTTTTTCATATCTGCCCGTTTCCACTCGAATAGGAGCTATCCCACATCTAAATTTACTTAACTTTGCCCTTTGTTTTTGCGGCATAATCAATTTACAACAATTTTCAACAGAATAGTTAATTTTATACTTGCAATAGTTTCTAACCCTTCCAAGCATACCTTCCGGTCTATTTATAGAATCGTGCCAATCATTGACATACGCTGACATCATTTTATCATTTAACTGGCTAACAACGGTAGATTTTGTTACATTGTCATTCATATTAGTATGTATATCTGAGTCAAGGCTTAACATTTTCTCATTTACATAATATAACCAAGATTTGTATGTGACATGCCTTGCAGTTTGCCCAAAGTGCTATTCGTTTATTGATATGTGCCACAGGTGTATTACACACCCTAGACCAATGTCCGACTGTAGACTTCCACTGACGGATAATCTGTGGTACCCATGCAATTTCGCCTGAAACAGCATCATAAGGTGTGTATTTCCCAACGCCGAGAAAGAAACGCATGGTTCTTATGCACGGTGCTGATGCAGGAAAACGCTTTAACACGTAATTTTAACGAGACGGCACTTCAACTAAAACTCCAATGCTGTAGTCTCATCAGTTATCGGTAAAGCTAATGTGATGAACGTGTGGGCTGTTTGTCGTGTTTGTATTTGTGCATGTGGTGTTTACTTATTTGTATACTTATTTGTGTCTGTATTTATTTGTTTTGTGCCTCTTAACAGGACTGTTTTAAGAACAGTAATTTTTATTGTAATATTAAAAACAACAACAGTGTTCTTGATGACTACGATCAGAAGGTTCGGACACTTAACAAACATTGTTTTGATAAACAAAGACTTTAGAAACAAAGACTTGGTTTGCTATAAAATCAAAAAAACATCGCAGTCATAATTGACACAAAAATGTTCACAAGACGTTCATGAAAAACATGCATTATGTCGTCTCTGTTTTTTTACGCCCTTATTCGATTGGAGAATGAAGAAATGCAAACAAGTTGAACATTAGGTATGTTTTTATTAACTACAAGACAAACAAGGAAAGAGCAAATATATGCCAGTGTTATGTATTCTATTTTTACTAATCTATACGTGTATATTATTATTAAGGTATAAGAATTCTATTTTTATAACATTGCCTCTTCCATGGAACGAAAATGAGAAGATATCGTAAGTAAATGATTATAAATAAATACTGATTTTAGCTGATTATCTTTCTAATATGTTTCGCTGATTTTATACAGTTCATGTGTTGTCTGTAGCATTGCCGACAGTTTAAAAATACTCTTCAGCATTATTGTATCTAATTTCATCGAAAAAAGTACTAATGTAAATCACTTTGAATAGTGATTGAATCCTTTTTTAGATTAAGCCCATTTTGAATAGAATATAAATATTTTGCATGCGCTTCCGGTGCTAATGGAAAATTCGACTGGGTGGCACACGATAAATTCGGTAATTAGCGCTCTGGAAACACATGCTTTATACTTGTTTGCATATATTTAACTTCCATTTTTTATCCCAAAACATTTAAATTCCATCTGGTGAAACAAACCATTCTTTCCGGTTCATATCTAAACTGAGCCTGTAATTAAAGTGTATTTACGTATAAACCTTTTTGTCAAATGAATACGTTATTCTGTAACGTAGGGGGTAAGCCGCAATTTATTTATAAATTAAACAAGGTCTAGTTTTATCCAGAGAGTTTTAAGAAACTTTTAATAAAGATTTCTATAGCAAATTTAGCTATGCCTGCAACAATATTCTGAATTGAATGCCTTTAACAATTATGATTTAGACACAATTAGGTAAAAATGCAGATACTTTGTCTACTTTGCCCATCATGTCTTAATAGCTGGAAAAGGAAGGTATGCATACCATAAGAAACAGATACATGTATCAGAAAAAGAACGGTACCTAAGTTAAGGAAAGGAATGTATCCCTACTGGCGTGAGATATTAGTTATTTTTTTTATATGTTTAATATAGACATTAACCGGACGTTAACCATTGACTCGGAGTAAAATACATAACCCTAAGGTCATAAAAATATTCGACCACAACAACTCATTTACAGACTTTCAAAAGGCTAAGATAGTTTCCAATATTTACACTGGAAACTTTCAATTTATGCAAAAGAGTGCCAAATAGAGTGAAACTCATTTTTGTTTTTTCATTTATGTTAAATAAAATGTAGTTAAATATTTATACTTTTTTATTATAGAAACATCCGGATCCGGTCAACGAGGAGCAAATATTTGTGGTCTTAAGCCTACCATCAAACAGCTACAAGTGTTACCAACATAGCGGTACTGCAGTTCAATAGTGGAAGGTATGGTTACCACTCAAACGGATTGAATTTTTACCAGTATATCGTTTTGAAATTCAAGACTTAAAGTTATGCTTACCACTAACATTATCTGCATGTTTCATCTGTATCTAACGGTACTGAAGTTCAAAGAGTAAGATAAACCTAACACATGTAGCTCAAGAGAGGAATGTATGCCTAATACTGAAAGCAGCTCAATGTTTTACCCGTATAGCGATACTGCAGTGATTGGTATACATATCACTCAATCTTATTATACTGACATTCCGGAGTGGAAGGTATGCTTGACACTCAAACTGCTACACATGTTTCATCAATATAATAATACTGACGTTTCAGGGTGGAAAGTATGCGTGAGACTAAAACAGCTACATACATTTAAACAATCAAATGATACTTATGTTTCGAAGTGGAAGGTAAGCATGACACCAAAACAGCTACTTATGTTATAAATCTAACGGTACTAAAGTCCAAGAGTGTAAAGAAACACATGGCTCTTTTATGCACGGTAATGATGCAGAGAAACGAGTGTATGTTTTATTAGTCTAACGATTCTATAGTTCAAGAGTTGAAGATCTGCCATCGACTAGAAAGACCTTTCATTTGTTACCAATCTGACGGTACTGAAATTCAAGAGCAAAACGTGCCAATACAAACATATACATGCGTTACTAAGCTAACGGTTCTATAAAGCATGGGTAAAAGGTGCACATACCACTCAAATGAGCTCCATTGATTATCAATGATACTGTACTAAAAGTTATGTCTACCACCATACAAGCTACATGCTTTACCACCTTAGCCTAACTGAAGTACAAGGGTGGCGGGAATGCCTACCGCAGATACAGCTGCATAATTTACAATCCTAACGGATATGAAGTTGAAGAGTAAAAGTTATTCCCACAGCTAAAACAGCTACATTTTTGACTAATCTGAAGATACTTCAGTTCAAAGACGATCGGTATGCCTTTCACTAAAGCAATAAAATGTTTTACTTATCTAACCTTGCTGAAATTCGATTATTGAATGGTTGCCTACCAATTAGGCCGCTACATGTTTACCAATATAACGGTGCTGATGTTTAAGAGTGGAAGGTTATTTGCCAACCTAACGATAATGATATTCATGTATTGTTAAAGCAAAACTAAAATGTGAGAAATTTGTATCAATAGGCGAGCTTAAAGCCAATAACCCTCATAGAGCAATCTACATTTATTGTCATATTGGTTAATATCTATCCTACAACATACACGTGCACCCATGAGTCGATGTCAATTTCATAATCAATCAGATATTCTAATATTCGGGGATTTTATTGCAACTTATGTCGTTATTAGTCGGAACTAACGAGAAAATCATTTTCCTCCTGAACATGAATGTAATTAATTTCCATCTAAACCGGTTAGCAATTTAATAGTTTTTTTGCCCCTCTGTAATTGGCCACCATTTTTTATATTTTGTGTCATATAGACAGGAATTAATGGCGCTTAACATGGTATTTATAAATATATTAGGATGCTATGCTTGCACCAGTTTGAAAACATATGCAAAAAAACCTTCAGCGTTATAGCGACTTTAATGAATAAAAAACTTCTTACTCTTGCCCAATCGAAAATTACGTTTTGAAATGTTCAAACAGAAATTGGTGACACTTGTATAAAGGGTGTATAAGGTTTCACTAGATCAGTGGAGAAAACGCCGGTTAAGTCATGATTGGGTCACAATATCTTTAGTCACTTCCCTTTAAAGAAACGAGTTTGAATGTGTACAGCCGATGCCATTTTAAAGACGAAATAGAATTTAATGAAAATGTGTGAATCACTAAATAACGTTGATGCGCCTGCATGTTTCGCCGGATCGGGCAATAACTCTAGAGTTACGGTCCGTAAGTCAATTAAAAACTATCACATTTAAACAAAATGCAACTTTACAATCCGAAGACATTGTAGTGTAACAAAATAACCATATATTAGTGAAACCTGCAGCATTATAGTACAGTAGTCTATAAGTATATTGTGTCTCATTTGGTTTAGAAACATTTTTTTTTCCTCGTAATCTATGTCAAATGCGTATTATATGTTATTTGTATATATAAATTGTTTGGCACGATTGTGACAGTGACACCAGAATGATTGCCCTTCAATTGACGAAAATGTTTGTAGGTATTGTTTTGCTGAATATAACTGATTACAGCTCATGTTCATTAATATACAGCAAAAACACCACAACAGCTGATATCATACCTAACATGTTAACCATTTATCTTAATTTCATGCCAAATTACTTACTAAATACATTACTGATTGCTTACATTGGAGAATTGAATTGTTTGTTTCTTAGACTATGACTTATGTGTCAAGGGATATCAGTTCTCGAATTTGTATTAATGTATTAATCTAATTTCATGGCGAGTGCAATGTCATTTTACGCACTGTAAGGTTGTATTAGCTTGTCTTCTGTAACATATTTGTAGACTTTTTTCTTTTCTTTTTGAGACATCAATGAAGTCCCTTTTATTTTCCCCGAAACATATGTGCTACCAGGGATCGGGGCACCCCTGACAACACTTACAATTTTACATAACAAATATAACCAATCAGTGTTTCGACAAAGGAAATTTTTCAAAGAAATATATCAGATATACGTATATATTTTATCAGCAATACATCAATGCAGTGGTGCAATAAATATGGTGTAGTGTAGCCCCATTCACGGGTTATCTCCCTTATCTTAAACATTTCTACTTCCGTTAAATGTTCATGTGCTTCGAATTTATACATTGTTCTTTTTGTCAAGTTTTAGATGTTATTACCGTTTGTCATGCAAAGATTCAATTGGAATACGCAGGAAGAATACTTGGATCTACTTCATCCATTAAAATCTACTGAATATCTTTGTGAGTAATGACTTTAATTGTGATACGAAATGTATCAACATTTAACAGTTTAACATAGACATATTTGTAGACTTACATATTTCTAGATGTGAGCTGTTTTTGTGTTTGTTTAGATCGTGACACATTATGTCATACTTACTGTTGAAACAATCTTAACATGCTACATGATATTAACAATGTGCCCTTCTTAAACAATGCACTTCAGTGTAAAACAATTTGCAGTGTTTACAGAGAACAATTTAACGATTCAATTCAATTTCATTCTTGAACTCACAAATGGTTAATGTAAATTGCATTGTGTTCATAGAAATTGGCATGAACATAATTTATTTTATGAATTACCGTAATTGCTGTAATGATGTGACTTGTTTTTAATTATAATTATACTTAAATCCACTCTTTCATACTACAGTCAAACATCTTTAAAATAATTATTGTGCACTACTTTATGTACACATACGCCATGTTTTGAAGCCGATCGAAGTCAGAAGTATTTATTATTCTCAAAATTAAGGAACTCTCTAATAAAATAAGGGTACATACCATTCTTCATATTGAATACAAGATTCGCACCGTGGTATTCATAAAGCTGTGTAAAAATTATCAATGAGGCTCTTGTATGATTTTGTTTTTGTGGCTGATATTTGCTACCCATTTTGGCAAAAAGTTAACTTTATTGATGCAACTTGAATTTTTATAATCCCAAATATGACAAAAATAGTTGGAAATATAGTATGATAATAACGTATTTGAAGTACAACGTTCAAACAGGCATTTTTTCATATCATTTATAGGCATATATATCATTGAAATAAGATGTCATTATATCACTCAAAAAATACGAATAACGATCTTTAGCTCAAACAAACAACTATCAAATAAATATTTTTAGAACTGAGATTTAGGAGGTTTCTTGCATACAATTTTTTTCCAAGGTTTTTCGTTTTATTGTTTAAATTAGATTGGTGACATGCTTTGTTTTGTATATCGACCAAATATTGTACGAAAACCGAAATGCTATTATACCTCACAGAAAAGAAGATACATTGCCTTTTTCAAACCTAGTTTGATCTAAATATAACATGCGATAGTTTAAAACTTTATTTAAATAATTAAATAATGAAATGAAAATTAAATTGTCCAAATTTAAGTATCCACTTTAAAGCTAGCATCTTACAGCACTTCACACTCAACCACAATTCTGGTTTTAAAAACAAGTCAGGTCAAACTTGCTCTAAAAAGGCTTTTAAAACTCTCATTATATATACTTGAGTACATTGATTCAAGAGGATCCGTGTCATCGTCCTTAGTTTAAAATGTCACTTTCCACTTAAAGCACATTGTAATTAGTTGGACGAATAAATCGGATGGGGTGATTTTGCTCAGAGGAAATTTGTCAATATTGAAACAATGGATAATGTGATCGGATTAGATAAAGGTCAATGCTAAAACCATTGCGTGTGTCTGTTCCAATACATTAAACCAACAGGGTCAATGGTATAAACCCGGTTAAAATTTTGGTGTGTCAAAGTTATTCAAGATGTATATTGATTTGGTCAATATTTATCCAAACATACTAACCAATTATTTTATTTTAATAAGTCACCTACTAGTAGCCCAAAGATAACATGTGGACAACTAACCATCGTTTTAAACAACTGGCTGCAAATGTATAAACAGCATAACGGATATTTTTCTCCAGTATGACCGTACGTGTTTGACATGGAATACTATTTAAATTAAATGTATTGGATGAAGGCGATTCCTATCTTCTGTAAGTTGCTCCAGAAGACACTTTTCGTTAAAATGTATAGCCGACATGTAACGGGAATGTTTTTCTCTGAATTGCTTTAGTGATATAACTTCAGTTACCTTTCTTTCATTAAAGTGACAATCTTATTCAAGAAATGTACATACACACGTATAACAAACATCATTTTTGAGTGATAAACCTTTAACTCCTAACTCAATAATGCATTATGGAAAATATTAATAACTGATAACAAGATTGTTACCGTGTATGTAATAGCTGAAAATGCAAAAACTATAAATGATTTGTGAGAGCCAAACAATTTACTGTGATCTGCTATCGTCTCATAGAAATACCATGTTTTCTGCACCTTTCATCCAAATTAAACTCGGTATCCTTCATAAGAACCATTGTTTTGGACATTTATTCATAGTATTTGGTATATTAAAACATTTGTATGAATTGTGTTAAATCGTATTTTGAAGTAAGAGTGCATTTTTAACTGATTTTGAAATAAATTCACATTGATATTTGATAGCTCCATATTAAATTAATTAAGCTATTGCGAGATGCAAGACTGACTTTCAGAATACATATATTAAAGTGGATACGTACAACCATTTGTTTTAGAAATAATTTATTTATTTATTTATTAGTCTGATTAAATTTTTTACAATCCCATCACAATCATATGTCTAGTTAGTTGTTTTAGACGTAACAAATCCTCCATTTACACTCAGACACTCTCGAATACGGGTATTCGATTCGATTACCGCTATTGATATGCTATTTATGTGCACACTTCTATATTTAGACACCATAGTTAGGCATAAGTCAAAATCAAAGTACTGAAAGTACTGAAGGGGGAGGGTGCATGATGATTCTTCATGGATAGGAAAGGCAGATTGAAATGTTTCCATTACCATTCCATACCGAGATTGAAATGGTATCGATAATATTTCCAGAACTTTAAATAAGCGTAACAATAAGAAATGTTCAAGGTAAATACAGCATTGGCTAGAAACACCTGAAGATAATTTTCCAATAAATACGAAATGTCCCAAAATCCAGGTTTGATTAGTACGAAATGACCACAACATATCTTGTACGAAAATGCCATGGCACGAAACGTTTTAGTGTAGCATGCGAGTACATTATATTTGTATACTAAAGGGGTCCTACTCAAATATCATTTTTATAGTTATGTTTGTCAACTGTTTTCATTTTCGAAATCAAAGTCAATGTATTGCCAAAATACCAGCTTGTACTTTTTATTGGATGTGTATATATTTTCACAATGTATGAGGGATCACCTTTCTCAGCGACGGAGTCAGGCGCTTGTCAAGAATGTAAACAAAACAACCTTTGACCTTATGCATTTACTTCGAATCAAGTTGTAAAAACCAGCTAAGCTTTGGTTGTTTAAGAACAGAATCACACTAAGTTTTTGAACGTTGACTCGAGAATGCGTATGAACACGAAAAAATACCACCAACAAACACTTATCGATCCCTATAATACGATATTATAAATACTTATATATGGCATCATTTAAATGGACATTGTGCGTCTACCATTGTTCGTAAGTATTTGTACTTATTGTAGTGTTGTTCATTAAGTAGCGCAACGTTTGATTTGCTATCGATCTTTAATGGTAAGTGTACATGTATATGTAAAATAAACAATACACTGTTCATTGACCAAAATCACTTATCGTATTATGTCTCACTACATAATCGTTGTAGTAAGTGTAATATGGGTTTGTCCCTTCAATGAAAAGATTTGTTGATCATTGTTTCATGAACATTTTAATATAATTAGTATTCAGTCATTATATACAAAACAATTTATACGAAACATCAGTTGCAATTGATGCTATCATCCCATATATTGCATAAATGCATCTCCGATCTCATTATATAATATTAATTTGATGGAAACATTCGCATCGTTTGCTTCCCGTTAAAGAAAATAATGATGAATAATGTATTTTTCCTATAGCATGCATAATCACTGCACAATGTCTACCTTATCTAAATTTATAAAGTACAATATAATACGTTTGACGTCTGCAAGCAGAATGAATGTGTCCCTTTTGGGATCAATTTTTGCTTTTCGTTGTTAGCGACACGGTATCACATGTTTATAGTTTCAAACAATGACTGCATCGTATCTGTGTAAAGTTTTTGCATTAGGTGCTCTGAATTGTATTCCTCGGTCTGCAGATAGAGTAGAGATCTCAAATCATAGAAGTACTTGGGGTTTACATATAAGTTTATTATTATTTGTTTTATTGTTAAGTGTCCCCAAGTTAATGCATACTTTGATAAGATTTACCTTTTGTGTTTTATCTTCATTTAGGATTGTTTGGATAAGAGTGAGGTTTGTGCACATAAACTGGTTTAAACCCCCAGCGAATTTACATTTTACTGACCGTTCCAAGGCGGTACCTTGATAAATATACTTAGTTTTTTATAAATAGTATGTATGCACTGTGCTGTTTGTACAGTTTTGTGCTGTTCTTCCATGTTTCTTGTTTGTGATTGTATGTTCTATGTTTTTGGCATTTACCCAGTGCCATTAAACCGGGTTTATGTTTAAACCTTTTGCTACTGAGCTTGTTTCTGTAGCTTTTCGCATAAATATCACTGTGATGAGCGCTAAATTTAGTGCGCTGACATTACTCTTTAGCTTTACTTTCAGTGGAATGGAATGTATACGACTTCACCCCAGAAGAGTTATTGAAAACGTGTCTTCTTACGGTTGTAAACGGACCAAGCGCGAGACTATCGAGTAATTCACTAGCCGACATTGTATTAAGAGAGGCATTGATAAAAATCTAATGTTTATCTTCGGAAAAATATTTTTATTGATAAATCTGTATTAATTTATTTATTGATGCATTTATTTGCTCACTTATATATGCAAGACTCTTATCGTCGTATACAGATACAGTAACTCGTTTTTTTCTTCAAAAGTGTCCTCTTAGAGACGAAAAACTCGTATTGTATCTATTACATATTAATCCTTTGTTCTGACTTAAACCAAAACGTAGGTGTCTCTGGGGAGCAGAGTGGGAAAACAAACATGGTCACATTTGTCACCGCACATTCTTCACACCAAGGGCTAGTTATTTGGCGTATACGCCATTCTAGTACACCAGAGTGATGGTGCTATGATGGAACCACAGTTAGATTTAGATTTATCATTGTCAAACCATCTGATGAATGAGAATGCATATATGCATGTGAGTAAGTATTTTGATAATTTTACTGTTTTGAAAGTTAAGCCTTCTCTAAATTCCCAATCCAACGTCAGCGCGCACATGGCTGGGGTACAAATTCAACGTTTGTTTTCCGAAATGGCGTTATATTTGCATACAATTTGCATCTTCTATGCCTTTGGCTTTGGTAACTTGCTTCCTAAGTTGTCAGTTCAAATTTCGGTGGCTAGAACGTAGAACACAACTGTAAAACTCAACTTGGAACAACCGATACAACTGTGTTTCAACATTAAACGTTTATTCAATTCAAACGAAATCGCATTTGCTGTCACCAAAATGTGTATGATATAGCACAAATGGACGGGACTTGTTGTTCAAATACCGTTAAATCGAGAATTCTAAGCAATATGGTGTTTACTCAGTAAGCCAAGACTTCCAAATCAGTGCAGTGAATCTTATGTAGGTTCCACAAAATATGGGAGAAAGGTAAGATTATCAATCACTATGTAAAAGTCTTGGTGGCCTAGTGGTGTCTATTTTTTTTTTGATTTACCGGCTTAGGTTCGCTTTCCACTAACACCCGAATACTTTTTTTATTCTTTGATAATATTTTGTTCTGCAATTTTGATATCATAGAGAAAACAATGATAAAATAAATGCATTCAGATACATTACCTTGAAAACTTAATTTGGTCCAAAAACAAGTCAGAGCGAGTGTTAGAATGATTTTGAGATAATTTTAAGCCATTGACATATAGTTTCTTATAAAACAAACATTACATACAATATATATAAGTATATATATCGAAGTGGAACAATATCATTAAACAATTGAGGTAAATATTAAACATTTTGAAAATGCCTTAACATTATATTGTAATTTTATTAACAAAATCGTTTAAAAAAACGTTAAGAAATGCTTTATTGTTCAAGTGAGTTTGAAGAACTTTCAAATCATTATATGAATGGTACATATTTTATATTTATCGGTTTGGGTCTCCCTTTACAAATAAAGTAGATGTTATAGATGCAATAGGCAATCTGACTTAAAACAATGTTTACAATATTATACTCTTTTTGGTCGATTTTGTACCCTATTACTATACATCTTGAATACTTAATATCTTGCTGTATTCCGCATCTTTTAAAGATATCATGTATAGCGTTCCAGAAAGTTGTCAAAAATGGACATTTAATACAGAAGTGTTCGTAGTCTTCTACTTCTTTACAATAAATACATAAAGGGCAATCCTTCAATTTCCAAGTAAATAAATTTAAATTTGATGCTACAATATTATGCAATAACTTTATTTTAAATTGTTTGACTCTATTATCAATAATGGACTTATGAACGATATAGTACCAAGAGTTCCAGCAAATATGCTCTTGCAACCGTCGATCCCAATAACCATGAATGTATTAAAGGCTTTTCATAAAATTGCTTTATATAGATTTGATATATTTGCTTATTATACCCCCCAAAACAAAGTTTGGGGGGGGGGTATACTGGAATCGGGTTGTCCGTCTGTCCGTCTGTCTGTCTGTCTGTCCGTCTGTCCGTCCGTTTTTTTGTCCGGGATTCATCTTTGTCGTTATTGAACAAATCTTTTTCAAACTTTCAAATATTAATGACCATGATGTAAACCTGTGCCTCCGTGGATTTGGTCAGAGTCGCATGATCCTGAGTGGAGTTGTGGCCCCTTAATGAGTTAAATTGGGCAAAATTAGCTTTGTCCAGGATTCTTCTTTGAAGCTATTGAGCAAATCTTTTTCAAACTTTCAAATATTAATGGCCATGATGTAAACCTTTGCCTCCATGAATTTGGTGGGAGTCACATGATCCTGAGTGGAGTTGTGGCCCCTTAATGAGTTAAATTGGGTAAAATTAGTTTTGTTCGTCCTACTCCTTCGTCATTTTTGAATGAATCTTTTTCAAACTTTTAGCCATGGTGAGAACATTTGCCCCTGTGATTGTGGTTGGAATCACATGATCATGTCTCCAATTATGGCCCCTGAATAAGTTAAAATAGGCAAAAATTATACAGCTTTGTCTAGCCTAATCCTTGGTCATTTTTTCTCATTTTTTCTATAAATCTTTTTCAAACTTTCAGATGTCAATGACCATGATATGAACTGTTGAATATGTGATTTGGTGCACCTGTATTAATCAGAATGTTTGCATGGCCTTAAAAAGACCTTTTATTGGTTTTGTCCTTAAAAAGACCATCAAAAGTCCTGAAGTTAGGTGCATACAGGCCTTAAATTTGTTACAATATTCGCTTTGGTGGCCTACTCCTTTGTCATTTTTCAATATATTTTTCTCAAACTTTCAGCTATCCATGACCATGATGTGAACCTTTGTATATGTGATTTTGTGCACCTGTATTATTTCCTTGATACTCATGTGTGGGGGGGAGGTGGTGGGGGTGCGTAAACAGAAATTGGGTTGGCAGACTGTCAAATTCACCCTCATCTCTGCTGCAGTGCCATGGCAGTCCCTGATTCAGTAATAGGTATTCTAAATAAACTAAATAAATGTATTGCCTTGTGCTTTCTAATGATACCATAACTAAGGCCAGGGCAAACAACCTAGACAGGGAAGGGTTGGGGGGTATTCGTTAGCCTTTGGCTTACAGTTCTAGTTCGGCATATCTTTGAAAGGTTTATTTTGGATACTGATTAGCAATTTTGGATTGACGTTTGTTTTTGTAGATATATCCGATATAAGAGTTTCTTTCCAAGTGTTAGAAATTGCTTGTTTTAAAATATTTACTCCTGCAATCCATTTTTGTTTATTTTTTAGCTTATCAAGAATTCAATTAGCGTCTAAGTTGCCCGAATTCGAAAGAATATCGTTTATGTATAGTATGTTAGAATCAATCCAGTTCTTAAATAGAAGACTTTTTTATGAGTTTATTACCCCGTATTATTTCTTTTCTAATATTGAAGTAACTTTTTGGTGTTTTCGTTTGATTTTACTGGAAGTTGCTTAAACTGAATCCATATTAATAACAAATGCTTTTAAAACAAAGTGATTTTGTTTGTTTTAATAGGTAATGACTAAATGGAGTCTAAATTCATCTGAAATATAAGAAAAAAAATTCCAAAGTGGTCTAATATTACTGATGGTATCGTTTTCCAATTCGCCCTAACTGTAATAGTCAGATTAATCACCCATTTTAATGTCATTGTTTTAGAATAATATTCAAAATCTGGCACCTCTAGACCACCTTCAAGTCTATTTCCCACAACTGTTTTACGCTTGATTTAATCTTTTTTTCACTCCAAAGAAATCAAAAAACCATTGAGTTTACAGTCTTTATAATTGAATCAGGCATTACTATATTTTGAGCAAGGTATACAAGTTTTGGAAAAAGTAAAGATTTTATAACAGTTAGATTTCTTTTACTCCAATTATTCATTAATTGTTTACATTTATCTATGTTTTCATTCCAGCTTAAATTTATACATTCATATTTATCATTTCCAAAATATACTCCAAGTGATTGAGTATATCTTGACGTAAACTTTATGTTATTCATAATATTACTTATATTATTTTTTTGATTTGCCAATCCAAATGCCTTGGGTTTTTCCCTATTTAGTTTCAGCCCAGAATAATTTCCAAACTGATCAATTAAATCAAGAACAATTGGTATTTCATTGTGATTTTTTAAAAAGACAGTTGTGTCATCAGCGAGTTGAGTAACTTAAAGATATTTCCCCTTGAACTTTTATACCTTCATAATTTTCACATTTTCTTAACTGTGTTGATAAGACTTCAGCTACTATAATAAAACGTAACGCAGAAAGAGGACAACCTTGCTGTACACCACGTTGTAGTCTAAATGAGTTTGTGATCCATCCATTTTTTGCATTTTTTGATGTTATGTTACAATACAGAGTTTTCACCAAATTAAGAGAGGAGGGTTTAAATCCATACTTATTAAAAATTTCGAACAGGAAAGGCCACTCGACTGTATCAAAAGCTTTTTTGAAATCTAAAAATATAATAGAACCGTCTAAATCAGTTAAATCCGTATAATCAATTATATCATCTATTTGCCTAATGTTAAAACATATATTTCTATTTTGTATGTATCCTTGTTGGTCTTGACTTATGATGCTTGGTAAAACGGATTGAAGTCGTTTTGCTAATACCTTTGCCGCTAACTTATAATCAATATTTAAGAGAGAAATAGGTCGCCAGTTTTCAAGATTTTCTGTGTCTCCTTTTTTATATAATAGCGAAAATACACTTTGATTTTGAGTAAAAGATAATTCACCTTTTTCATAACTCTCATTTAAAGCTTAAATAACTAGGTCTCTAATTAAATGCCAAAACGTTTGATAAAACTCTACCGTAAGACCATCGAGTCCAGGACTTTTGTTAAGTTTCATATCATTAAGTGCTCTTGTAGCTTCTTCATAAGAAATTTCTCCCTCACAATTATCGGCTAATTTAGAATCCAATGTTAAAGTTTATTCGATATCATTTAAATACTGGTTATAATGTTCGTCGTTTTTAAATTTTTGATGTGTATAAATTGCTATAAAATTCGACTTCTGCATTTAGTATATCTTGAGTTATAAGTATTCTGGCGCCATCAATCTTGAGTGAATTAATGACTTTCTTACTTTGACGTGATTTTTCAAGATTTAAGAAATATTTTGAATTGGTTTCTCCTTTTTCAAGAAAATCTACCTTTGACCGTGTTTGTGCGCCTATGGCTTTATTTTTATATATTTATTTTATTTCTCCTTCAATTGGAATAATACGTGCGGAAATTTCAACGTCCGGGTGATTGTCATTCGATTCATATAATATTTTAAGTTCTTTTTCTAATTCATTAAAACGGTTATGGCGAGTTCGCGATTGTTGTTTCGAAAATTCTACTGTTCGATTTCTAATTTTTTTTTACAAATTTCCCATTTTATCTGAGGTTTAATATCTTGTTGAATGATTGCATCTAAAGAAATGCCGATAATAGTTTTGTACTCATTATTTTCAAGGAGAGAATTATTAAATTTCCAATACCCAGGACCTCGTTTATTAGGTATTTTGATTTTCGTTGAGATAGCCATATGATCCGTTGTTTTTATGATGGCAGGTCTTATATCTGTGGAATATATTTGGGGTACAAAGTTATGCTCAATTAGCCAGAAATCTATTCTACTTTTCTCAATATCATTTTTACGCCTCCAAGTAAATTGTTGTTTCTCTGGATTAAGTTATCTCCAAATATTACACAATTTATGCGTTTTGATTAGATTCGATAAGTTTTTAACAGTATTGATCTCGGACTTTTGTGACTTGCTTATTCGATCGCTAATTGTTAATGTATCATTATAATCACCCCCAATAATCTTAATACCTGAACTATTTTCATATATGATATTTGATAATTTGGAATAAAAGTCATTTCTTTCTTTTTTACCATTTGGGGAATATAAGTTCACTAATGTGTATGTATTATCAAATATGTCTAAATTGATTAAAGTATATCTGCCTTGTATATCGCTTACGTAGTTAAAAATATTTATTTGAAGTTCATTTTTTATCAATATTGAACAACCCTTACAATTCGATTCACCATAACTATTTATAAGAGTCCACCCAATGAATTCATCTTTAATTATTTTTTCGATATTATCAGTAAAATGTGTTTCTTGTAGAAATGCTATATCTGCCTTTTGGTTCTTTAACCATTAAATTAAACGGGCGCGTTTACTACTATCCCTTAAACCTTGAACGTTAAGAGATATAATATGAATAATTCTTTGGCTTGGCTGTGTTGCATTAAATAAGGATATTCCTAAGTATAAATGATTTAAGAGGGGGGGGGGGAGAAATCGTTCTTTGACAGATTGCTAAACTGAAGAAAGGAAGTAATATGATGTAAGCCCGAAGTACATTCTGATCGTAAACAAATGCGAAAGGATAAGAAGTGCAAAAAGGCATCATACAAACAATTATTTCTAATACACAACAGAAAAAACAATACTTCAAAAGTAGAATTAGTACTTATAGTTTCTTAATGCAAATCAACATGTATGGCTACTTCAAAGAGAGCGGCCACCAATCTTAGTTATCATTCTTTTTACATGTATATAAGGCTTTATTTTATATTATTCCTCAACGTATTACAACAATCATACAAAAAGTCTATTTCCTGACTTAACGGGGCTAGACACCAGATGGTCCCCAAATCGCCAAATACATTATTCCCTCAACACCAGCCTAGAATTGTCAATACGAGCTAGTATGAGGTCGATAATACATCATTTTATATGATTGAGAGGAAATTTGTCGCCGTCTCAGCTGAGTTTACCCGTTTAAAATTAAAGCATACAGATTTCCCAGTGTTCATTGCATAATTAGTGTATATTTAGCAAGTCACGTGATTAGTACAGATGATATACAGAAGCTACGTTTAAATAAACTGGGATATACGTGGAAGACAACCATATAAATTTCAAATTGGAAAACAAACGCAAACATGCGAAAGATCCATGTGTCATAAGCGATGTGATACATCATTAGGTAAGATTCAATGGGCTGTTCAAAACTATATAAATTTTATGCTAGTTTTTGACAATGTTTTTTTTTTGCAATTGTATCATCTGCTGCCTAGCCCCTTTTAGTGAAAGCCATGCCTACATCTAAAATGTCTACATAGAATTGATGCTCCTCATAAATGTTTTCCCCAAGGTCGACGTGATATTGTTGTTTATTCCGTTCGTGTGGCCACAAGATTTCCGTCACATTTGCGATATATCAAGACGTCAAGTATTAATGCGTCTCTCACTTAGAAAGCTTTTATCATGAAAAGTATAATTGCCGCATCCATTGATAGTCAGCCGACTTATGTCAAGAAGAAACCTTAAATAACAGTTCCATCTGGCGATATATTAAAGATGCCACCGTCGTGAAACCATCCGTCTCATGACAATTGTCTACCAACAAATATTTAAAGGCCCCAGTTAAAAAGGTACCAAAATACCGCTAGCGTTTTTTCATTTGTACACAAATTATATGTTGTTGTTTTTTATATCATTAAATTGAAATGAGATTGACATGATAATAGAATATAAAATTTGCATCAACTTATTGTGTGCGCTTTTAATGTACAAAAAACGAGAAAATGTTTCAAGGGCTGAAAAATAAATACCTTTGAAAAGATTCCACAACTCTATGTAGTTACAAAACATCAACAATAAACATTGAGATATATGAAGGTACCAAATAAAAAGCTTATTGTAGGCCGAATTTCTATTCGTCTTATAAATAAATCATTATAAATACACACTGGAAAAATATCGATAGCGAATGCGTAACATGTGAATAAACTGAAGAAATGGGTCATTAAATTGTATGTACAAAATATTTAGCAATGGTATGGTACATTTCAGCAGTATACATTTCAAAACATGACGTTTTCACATTGTGGAGAGCCCCAAATGCTCCGTTGGGAACGATTTCCCGCTCTTACATCGAGGCATATCGGACTTTAACGGCACCCTTCCAACAATCTTGGAAACGTTTTGATATTGAGGACAAAACATTATCATCGAAGCAGGTCCTTTTCAATCCTAGAAGTTGATTTTAACAATCTCAGTTATCAGCCATTAGACAATATTTCGTACCAAATATCTAAGTTTTTCCAAAACTTAAAATTATGAACAACATTTTTGCGCCTTGTACATCAGTTCATGTAAATAATACCTCAGTATTGTGGTATGTCGATCACATTTTTCATATGAGGTGAAGCATTATCACCGAAGTAGATCCTTTTCAATCCTAGGAGATGATTTTAACATACTAATTTATCAGCTATAAAACAATACTTAGTACCAAATTTCTACGTCTTTCGACATAAAACTTTGGTGTCTGGTACATGAGTGCATGTAAATAAAACCTCAATATCGCGGTAGGTTTACCAAATGATGGACTCTTGGCGATCAAAATGCTCATACAAAAAGAAATAAATCCTGATGTTTGTGACGAAAACACCGGAATCGCGTAACTTGGCAAACTATAGACATTGCAATTTGGATGTGTAATTTGAATTAAGTTGATCTTTATCTTCAATTAAATGAGAAAATGATCTGGCTCTGGCACTAACGCCATATGGGCCGTGTGGCTAAGATTAATACACGAATATTTCTTACCAATGATAAAATCCACAAAAACGAAACTCTGAAATATGTTTAAATTCAAATATACGTATAGCACATAATTATACAGCACAGTCTCTGTTTAAATTGAAGAATATAAATTGAATGCCAAACCTTTGTAGTCATTAAAACACAAAATCAAAGCTTGCCTATTCATAATGAAACTTTCTACCACAATATCTATTTTGTTAACATTTCAAATAAATAAAGCTGTAGTTATCAAAATGGTGAAATAAAGCAACCAACATCATACGACATCTAGTTTTCTTTATTTCAAAACAACAGTACAGCAACTAAAATTTCAACATCGACCTATGGAAAACAAAACGAAAATGGTTTATATGGGTGGTATGCGTTTTGTATCGAATCAGGTCCTTGTGCAAAAATATTTATTTTAAAAATGATTGAAATAATCGATGATTATTTGCAGTTATTTTGAAAACACTATCCTCAGTGGTTAGATAATTTAACAACTCTTTCTGTAACGATTGTAAACACTTCTTACAATCATTTTTATATTACATACAGCTCAATAGTGATACATCATCTTAAATTATTACAAAGCTTTAATGTGTATTTTTCTAAGGCAGAAATATCCGTAATTGTATAAAGACATGGGCATATTTACGTCTAAAAAGTCAGGAATTGGTGTCTGTCTGTATGCCATGCAAATAGATTATGCAGTCGATCCCCCAAACAAAGATTTTTTTTATTTACATGGCCAGAAATTACGACCTAAAATATAGTTGATGCTTTTCTACTAGCCTTCTAATGCAATTTGCATTGCATTATTTATAATGCTCAAGTCACTAACAGCATAAGTCTTAATTTAGTGAATAACGACATTCTAAATACAACAAAATAGTCAGAATATTATTATGAGTGTGCTTTATATATTTCACATCAACTGCAAAACACAATATTCCTATCGTGGCTACGCCACTCGTGATATATTACTTTTGTCGCTTACTCAATGCAATATATTACGATCTTTCACTGAAACAAACAATTATCATCTATATATTTTTTGCACTGAGTTAAACAAATTTTGAAATACGCCTGATAATGCAATACAATATTAAGTACTAATGATAATGATAATGTCGTCACAAACTTTAAAAAAGTTGATCTCCCATAATTTTTGGAGGAGACTGCATCTTATAGATGTGTCTTTGCTGAAACATTAAAAATGCACAAATATTTTCTTAGAAATCTTTATGCTTGACAATAAAAGAAATTATTTGTTATCTACATCATTTAGACATTCACATTAACATAAACAATATTTGTCGTGTATACGGTGATACTTTTAACAAGCTAAAACAACAACAAAACATAATACTTGTTAACTGAAACATTCAAACATCCATGAACGCCACTCTGTAACAAGACCAATTTTTGCAAACTATATCCTGCATTTCCTTCGTCTAAAAGCCGTGGATATGCAAAACAATAGATATAGTTTTTAACCTTTAACGACTTGGAGAAAAACATAAACACGGCAACGTATATTTCACGGATTACAAGACATCACTGCTGTAAAAAGACTCCATCTTTGTTGTTTCAGACCTCTGGGTGTATTTTCTTTGATTCTTTGCCTTACCCTGTATAACATTTAATACTTCTCGCCGGAATCTCTCTCCCGCCAACAAGTAGATGTAAAAGTTCATGAAGAAATGCGTCAACCCAATGTTATAAATGACTGTCCTAGCCCGATAGTACCGGAAATGTGATTGCCACTTGGGGCCATTTGGGATATCCATACTCCGCCCGAGAGGATAATAGTCATTAAGAGCGTAAATAATTGAGACAGGGAGGGTTGTGAAAATAAGAAAAAAGGAGACAGCCAAAAGCATTGTTGTTGTAGCCTTTGTTTTGAACATGAATCGGTTCAGTCGGACTGCGATTTTTCTGGATTTTTGTATTTCCCATATTACAAGAATATTTAATACCATGATTAAGAGGGGAACGAACAAAAACATAACCATTTCCGTACACCAAGTCCATGTTTTCCATAATTCGTCTGTGTTCAACGTCCGAAGGCAAGCTTTCAAACCTTTATCGTAGCTCCAGAAGTACCCCTGTATTCCACACAATGCCAGACTTGAAAGAGCTATGCAACAGCTTGTGCCCAACGCTCTTTTGACTGTACAGTACAATCTTCTTCTTAGGGGGAACCGTATGGCAATGTACCTTTCAGTAGTGAACGCAAGTGTCAAGAGTGGAGACATATACTGCGCAGCCAGATACACAATGGTGAAACCCTCGCATAACACTGGATTGTCCAGTACATATATGTTCCACTCGGTATGAAGACTATAGGGAAGATCTAGCGAAAGGAACAGTAGGTCTGAAATTGCCAGCATCGCTAGGTAAACACCGGAGCTGTGTATCATTGGCTTTCTCACCCAAACGAGAAGCGCCAACAAGTTCCCAGGATACCCAAGAACGTACATCACAATACGCATGTACTTAGTTGAGGCATTGTATCCATTTAGATATTGGTCGTAGATTTTGTTTTCATCCAAGAGGTAATTATAGTCACCTGTCACATTGACGATGCTGCCTTCCGTATAGTCCATCTGAAATGATACAAGCAATGCATAAGTCACTTATTGCTGTTTTTCACTGACGTATGACACGTCTGCCTTCTCTGAATTTGAAACAGACGATCAATCTTTGTCACACTGTACGACAGGTGTGGCATCGAACAGGGTTTAAATAATCAGGGCGATAAATTACGTTATTTCAAAGGGATTTTCACATTGGTCACCACGAATCACAACCGGTATAAAGTGACGTTAATTTAGAAATAACTTTTTTTGATAGAAAAGATATGATAATATTCCTTATTCTATAAAATACTATGCTATTTTCTGCTTTTACAGGTGTAAAATATTTGTATACAAAGATGTTACTCAATTTAACTCCAAAATATTAAAGATAAACACCCTTATAAAAATAGATCATGAGTGTTACGCTTTTTACTCGAATAACATAAGGTTACATGGATTTACCTCTGAATTTAAATTTTCGCATTTTATATAATTGCTTCGATGAAATTGTTTCCGTTCATTGTATATGCCATAGGTATGTAAGTACATTTACGCATTCCTTATTTAATGGAAAAATCGAAACTGATTATTTTGAAGAAAAAAAAACGTTGACCATAGAGGCGACTTGATCCGCTGAAAGAACGTTCAGAAACACAAGAACTGATAGAAAAAAATCAGATGGAATACATAAGGTTACGCCGACCTCCAGCGTAAATAATGGAATATACTCCTTTTTAGTAACACTATGTAATACCAGACTTGAAAATGGCAAATATTTTCTTTATTTTAACCCAACTCTGATAATTTCACTTCGGTATAAAAAATATTCAAATGCGACGGTATCGGAAACCATCCGTTTTACAAATTCATATAATTTCGGCTTAAAGGAAACATAATATTATTGTAGAAATCGTATCTCGTTATATAATTCTAGAATTTATGAAGCTGTTCAATTACCTAAAATTCTCCCTATTCCGGACTCAAATTTGCATTCCATTAGAGAAATCTTCAACCTAAAAGGAAAGATAAATCAAGTGTTAAAATGTCGTCTAAATACTGGCACAATACACAATGTAAAACGATTCTTTGGTTGCTGCAAGCCCAATACAAATTCAAAAATGATTTTCCTGAAATATTCTGTTTTGAAATACATACTGTTGTTTTTTTTAATTTGCTCGGACATTGTTACATCCTTAGCCCCCCCCCCCCCCCCCCCACTGTCTAATGGCGTATGAGATTTTGCGAGACAATGTAAGATTTGTCTTGTTCTTTGATATATTAACTATTCTCACTTTTAAGAGCTTTCCATGAATGTTATGCGTCACATTTTTTTTTCAGCAATTGTCTTCCACCAAGGTTGAATTGCATCTTACGTAGTTTTTGATAAAGCCTAATGGGTGCCGATATATTTCCCTTTCCAATCGTGATGCTCTTCGGCAGAACGAAATGAAAAGATATAGTTTCTTATTAATTTTACGCTATCTGACCGACACGGTAAACGAAATATCCATGAAATTATTTTATCAGTCTGCAGTGAAGTAAACTACGGGTTAAAGAAACACCATTATTTGTTAATAATTTCCGATTATACCAAGAAAAAGGCTCACATTTTTACTTATGTCCCAAAAAATAACGAATTGTCAAATTAAGAAATGGTCTTTAATTTTATGCGTTTTATGAATAAATTGTCGGAAAAACTACGACTTTTTTGCATAAATGGTGCCAATGAATAAATTAGATATAGTTTTCCTTACAGTCACAATATAATATAAATTAACTTATTACTATATGTAATAAAATTGGCAATGACTCAGAGTCTCATTCGATCCCGTTTTTCCTTTATTTTCGAGTGATATGTAGCATACATTTGTGAATAAATACCGTTGTGCAAAGAAACAATATGGCTGTGCTTATGGTACGTAAAGGTAATGTGTTTATTAATTGAAAGTACCCGTATGTACTCTCTATAGATCTTGAAAATCAGTGCATTGAGTGTATGAGTCTGTCTGTCCTTTAAAGGTAAGGTATATTATCTAAATGTACAAGGCGCTATGTGTATGTTTTAACTTGTATGAACCATTCTGGAAGCATTTTCTAGAATTACATGTATACGGAAATAATATATGATTAAAGGTGCTCAAAAATATGCCATAATGTATTATTTTAAAAGCATATTTTCATGAGCATCTTTAATTACTTGCATTTCTTTTTCGGCAATTTTTCGATCAATGAGATGTCACGAAAAATTACGCAGTTTATAAAAGTATATGCTATATTTTACAATAACATCACATGAACATCATGACATTTGTTTCTCATAATATGTTATATGTATTGCTATTTATATTATATATATGACCGTTTGCTTGTTTGATATGTTTAAATCACTTTCGGATGAAAATAAAGAGCATATCAGCTGCAAGTGACGGCAAGCCACTACTTATCAAAACAATATTGTGTATGTTTTCATGAAATTCCAAAAATGCGACTCTAACATAACCAAATATCAAATTTATAGGAAAAGCTATTTAGTATATATTAACCATAACGTATATAGATAATTAAACAGATTAACGGCACAAGAAAAAATGAAATGCATTACCTGTTCTTAAATGGTATAATATCCTCTTTGATATGTGTAACTTAAGGTGAGCGTACTGTTACATCTTCAGATTTGAAAAAGGCTTTCATTGGGTTAGCGCAATCATATTTTCATTAAGCTTTAGTACACTGGAGAAATGATGCGTTTCCTTAAGTTTCTGAAGCTTTTCCTCAGTTTGGTACTTTTTTAAATGTTTGAGTAAAGAATATTGGAATAATTTATAATTAACTGCAGACACAATTTAGAACATCAGTTCAAATCTTACAACTTGACTGTTTGTTGACTATAGTTTAATTTAATTTCGTTTTAAGCTTGTAATGCAATAATTTTATGTAAATAATACCTGTCATTTTCAGATTCATCATAGAATTTCCGTGTATCCGGGACCATTTTATGAGACATACATGAGACAAAATTTATTTTGAGGCAATCGGATACATGTATAAGTTTTATGACGACAAATATAGTTCTCCTTTTTCTTCGTGATTTGCTAGCCCAAGTAAATAATGCAAGTAACAAAATACAACTTTATATTTACATATAAAAAATACAAACCTGCAACATATTATTACTACCAATCATGTCTAGACATGAAGGCCTTATAGCCCCAGACAATCAACATAAAGGTTTGATTGAACAATATTTACGACAACAATACAAACTTAAAAAGTGCCTTAACAAGCAAAACACATTTGCCACAAAGACAAATCCCGGACGGGACATGCTCATATCAAACAAATGACTATTTACCGAACAATATCCACAAGGACATCTATTCAGTACAAATAACTCCACCGGAACTGACTACACGAACAGGATCTTCATGGAAAACACGCCAATACCAAGAACCCAAACTTTTAGCACTCAGACATTATCCTAATGGAATAACATGTTGGTACCAAGAACTTAACCATTAACCAAGCACACGTTTATCTCACGAGACAGGACTCCCGTCAAAAGAAAACAACCGTTTAACCACAAATCATGAAGCTCCGAAACAACAGCCCTGGCCCAAAACACGTTCGTTTACCACACAAAAGAGACCCAAACCTAACAATCAGCCCATGGTAAGAACCCAACCATTTACCTTTCTAACAGGAACGTCACTGTTAATGACGCACGTAACAAAAACCTAGTCATTTTCCACACGAACATGAACCTAGCGGAATATGACGCTCATACCAAGAACCAGACCATTTACCGCACAAGGAAGATACTAACGGTGCTGCACACCCCTACAGCAAGAATCCGACAATTTACAGCACAAACAGGAACCTCACTAGATATCAGGCTCATACTAAACCCGACCTTTAGCCGCATGATGAAGAACCTAACGGAGCAACACACTCCCATAGCAAAATCCCGACCATTTACAACACTACCACTAATAAGCTCACTTGACGAAACAAACATTTACAACACAACAAACTCCTCACGGGACAACATTTCTAAGCCGAAAGCCCGACCATTTAACACACGTACAACAACTTCTGGAAATGGCATATATTCGTATCTAGAACCCGACCATTAACCACACGTTAAAGAACTTCAGGAAATAGCATACCCGTACCGAGAACCAGACCATTATCACAGGTATATCAACCAGATGAGATGGCACACTCTTATCAAAACCTCAACCATTCACCACGCAGACAATAACTACACAGAAAAACACTCACACAATAACACCTCGACCATTTATCCCATAAACAATACTTTCACTTGAAACAGACCTAATACCTTGCCAATTTACATACAAAGACGAACCACACCGTTAAATTAGTACGATTTGAATTTCAGTAAATATTCTTTACATCAGGAAATCAAGGCTGTTACTCATGTTTACCATTTCCATCAGCTTTCCTACCACAATTGATTATAAATCTATCGCTAACAATAGTTCTTTATCTTAATATTATTCTCTTTATACGTAAAATACATCAGCTTTCCTACCACAATTGATTATAAATTTCTCGGTAACAATAGTTCTTTATCTTAATAGTATTCTCTTTATACGTAAACTACATCAGCTTTCCTACCACAATTGATTATAAATTTCTCGCTAACAATACTTCTTTATCTTAATATTATTCTCTTTATACGTAAAATACACATCAGAATGTGGCATCGGGCTCTTTGCGGAAACACAGAACGTCGTTGGCTTGACGGTTCATTGGGCTATGGAATATAAGATAATAAATACGTATTTCTCTTGCATTTTTATGCATCAGGTTTTAATAAATGATCGGCTGTCAGTCGTAAGGGTTGGAGGTTAACAGGTAATTTCTGTTACAAATCATCAATAGGAATGGTCCAGTGAAAGCTTACGTCTGTTGCAAGCTCACTGGGTGGACACGTATTCAAGATTATCGGGTCAAGTCTCTGTAAATGAATTATTACATATGTTTCCTTTTAATAACTTAAACTAATAATTTGGGGTTGGCGTTTACCCTGTGCCATTAAACCGGGTTTATGTTTAAACTTTTTGCTACTGAGCTTGATTCTGTAGCTTTTCGCATAAATATTGCAATGATGGTGGATCGTTATTTAGAACCTTTCGGACAATGACAATATTTACTTAAATATAGACTGATTAGTTCTACGTTTTGATTAGGGAGCTTGTATTCGACTCGGATAGATTTTTGCAGATTCTGATTTCACGAGGCGCAAGGCGGGAGATATCAATATCATCAATACTCCATAGGAGTCGAATTCAACATTCTGTTTGAAAATACAGTACTAATCACCCTTTAAGTATACACATTACTGGTTAAATAACTTAAATAACATATGTTTTCATAGTTAATGTCAGTTTAATGATACACTGTTTTGTTTTAAGGAGTCATTTTAACATCGCATGAAACATAAACCTTCCTTTATTAAATTGCATATCGATAACTACAGTGTTGTTTTATATTTATACAACCCGATGTTTACATAATTTGTTCTTTAAACTCTTGACCGACACAGTGATATAATTATACTTAAAGAGAACATCTGAACTGGACATATTGCCTTCGGCGCTGCTGGATTGTTCGTCTTTCTCCAAAGTAAGAGATTGGTCGCGAGAAATTTCTCGTCCATCATTATGCTTTTAAATATTCTACCGAGTTGACCAAGGAAATTCAGTTAAGTTCAGAATCTACAACAATCATAAAGATAGGGCAAATGAATAAGGAAAGTTCAACCAAATAAACAATTTACATGGTAAATACAGGGATGAGAAAGTACATTACATGTATAATAGGCCGATACTAGGTTGAATAATCAACAGGTGTGTGTCGGGCTCATTCATTTAAATTTAGTATATTCTATTTATCTCATGTTTAGGGAAAAAGTTATCCGTATATATTGTGTGTGCAAGGTAAAACATAGCATCGCATGTTCTTTATAACAACAATAACCTGAAATCACGAAAGCTTTACATCGCTGTTGATAAACATGATTGAAATCCGTTGAAAAATTACGGCAAATAACGTCTTATCTATAATCGAAAGGCTGATAACCGCAATTTAAATAACGTATATAGTATAATAACTCGAGCTTTTGAAATTTAAGTATGAGAGGTATTTTCAGCGGATACTTTTTACCAAAAATATCATTAAATAATCGCTTCAATCGGGAAGAGTTGGAACTTTAGACAGTAACTTGACAAACTAACAAATGAAATCAGTTTAAAGCATGCTGATAAAAAACATCTAAAATGAACTTCATAAACTAAAAACAACTTTATTTTGTAATTAGCACCAATAAAACAAGACAACATTGCATATTTGGTAACCGGGCTTGTCCCTGGAGTTCCGATTGCATAATAATGCTTTCCCAAAAGTCAAGACCTTCATTTTTGCTGTTCTGGCAGACATAAAAACAAGACAAAATAACCGACAATCCCTTTGTAATAACACAATACAAGTTGACAACATGAAGCATGCCCGTTGTTTTGGACGCAGAGATTTCCAGTTGAAAATTAAGGTTCATTATTTTAATATTTTTTTCCAAATCATGCGATCATAGTTGTTTCTCCGTAAATGACAAGTTTTCTTCGCCATTCTCATATAATACTTTCACAACGAATTAGTGTTTATTTTTTTGTGAATTCCTGAGGGGGGGGGGGGGGTTCTGCTCACGAAAGGATGATCAACAGTTTAAACACAAACACTATTAAAAAATATTATATATTCTCGCTAGTTTGTCTAATAAAGATACGTTTCAATTTCATTGTCATTTATCGTCAATTAAAGTTTCTCTTCTTCTTGGCCTTTTGTCAGAATTGTTTTAATTTGATAGTTTTCTGGTGCTTACCGACTTTGAAAGGGATTCTATGTCATTGTTTTATGTCCTTTCAAATCATTTGAAGGCATCATTTACCATCAATGATTCACCAGATTATGCAAATTTTATTCAAACAAACCAGAGAATCGGAGGGTTCCAACATACAAATTATGTTTACCGACACCACAAATTTTACCTTAATGTGGCTCATCATTTATTGGTTCTTGCCCTTTTTTTAATGCATTATTATGTTGAATTCTTTTGATTTAATGATAAAAGAGCGAGATTTGTTTACAGATAAAAAATATTGACGATATTTCGTCGATTATTCAACTGAGGAATGGGTGACCATGTAGCTATTTCTTAAAATATAAATGTTATATCATATTTATTCGGTATTAAATGTGTCCACTACTAAAGGAAAGCAAGTATCATGTATAGTACTTTACATTTTATAAAACAACTTTTAAATACCTTGTTCATCTTCGGATTTCGGTCTTTCCCAACATAAATCTCATATAACACTATGCCGTATCCCATTAAATAAATGAAAACTGCACAAACAATTTTGGAGAGTCCATAATTATGTTAAATGAACTAAATTTAGGAGGTTGGGAAATTTTAATGAGAAAAATGCGCATGAAGCATATAATCCTGTTTGAGACTATTATTTGAATTTCGTTGTTGGACACATATTACTTTTCAATTCATAAACCCTGTGCCTTAACATGCTGTGATATCCAGCCTTGGTAAGCAATTAAATTTCATTCTTAAAGGGGCACAATTCGGGTTGATTGCCTTTTTTAATTTAATGCATTATTATGTTTAACATTTTTCACTTTAATGATCAAAACAAAAACAAAAAATAACATAATAATATGATTTGTGTACAGATAAAAAGGCTTATAAAGTCATTAAATTAAAAAAGATTCAATTGATAGCTACGTGGCTAAAAAGGCGCCAAAATATCGGTAATATTTCATCTGTACATAAATCATATGCTCTTTTGCGTTGATCAGTAAAGCTCAATGAAGTTAAACATACTATGACATTATAATTATTATCTAGGTAGATTTTGCGCATGCCTACCGGAAGGTTAAATTACAATATGATTGGGCAATTATACGCTAAGCGGTGGGGTGAAAATACGACAGATGATTATTTCGTATTTTCGCCCCGCTTCATGCCAGATATACGCCAACATACTTTCACTCATCAGCTCTATTACACGTAAACCTTTATCACTATTAAAAGAGTCTTTCAAACTGTTTATTGTTTCTCTTTTTTCTTTTGGGGCCTTATAATTTATTGCATATTTCAATTTCAATTTTAGTTATACGCTTTTTCTCAATTCTAGAGCTATTAATTAATGAAGTAAATGAATAGAATAAAAAAAAATATATTTACAAAAACAAAAATAATATATAAATTGTGATATAAAACTTTATTTTAATCTTTTTTTATGATTAATGATTATAACTATTTTTATTCAAACCAAAACGATTTGAAATTTTGTTAAGATATTACCGTCAGTCACAATATCAATTCTTCCACTTCGGTGTATTTTATATCCACACTCTTGCTATGCCTCTATGCGCATAGATAAACTTGTTATTTAGTCCACAAGCTTCGAAGCGCGCCTACAAATGTGAGTCGCACAGATTCTCCTCCAGGAACAGTCTAAACGCAAGTGACAGTTTCAACAGACCGATGCAGAAACAAATATTGGATGAAGGTAACTCACGTCACCAGTTGCGCTAACATTTCAAGATATTTCAAGAAAACATTGCATTGAATACATCATTATTATATTACTTTAAACAATACAATATGTAAGATAGTAATGCATCGGGAAATATAGCCTACAGATATAAACATTCAAAGAGTACACTCCAAATCCACTTTTCAAAGCCATCGATACCATTCTGACAGAGATATGTATAAAAATTGAACTGTTTCCATTTCACATATCAATGAAGTTCTTGACAGCTTTACATCTGTTCATCTGGACATAGCGAATCCTCCGAGCGAACGGAAAATTTACAATACGCCGATAGCCAGAAAGATTCTCTGAATAACATCAACATCTTACTTTTGTATCATTGTTAAAGGATTCATATCTACGAAATGTAATTTTGACTTATTTTTAACAACAACTTAATTTTAGACCGCTTATTTGTACAGTTACAAATATGATTAAGCTTATTATAATGTTAGTTTTTATTTTGTATCTGTTTATTACAATCTATCGTCTGGATTAGAAATTGCAATAATATCGAACTTACATTTAATTGACACGAACTAGAAATGTCTACACGACAACAAATGTCTTTAAGTTTTTAAGACATGCAAGTTTTCGGATAAAAATAAGAATAGTATGTCGATTGTTTCCTCGTCTATTGAAATAGTATAGTGTCGAATATGTTTTATGAATAAACATTGACGAGTTAAGAGACTTTCTAGTAAACATACTGAACATAATTCCAGGGCAAACAATAATTTCCCTTGTTTTCAACATCTATGCATCTTAAAATATAACACATACACATATGTTGCGATTTGACATCACTTAGCTACATGTAAGGGTACAAAATTAAAATATAAATTGCGAACATCTTGCAGCGTGATTCATCTTAACTATAGTGTGATAGGATGCATAATATACATGTTAGTAGCAATAGAGAGTTACTGTTTTCGTGTGTGACGTAACTATGTTACACCGAACAGGCAAATTATATGCTCAACTACTAGAGTGCAGTTTAAATGAAACGCGTTTTAATTCATAAACAAGCTATTCATTAGACGGTTTTAAGCATCGTTTCGATGTGGGGTTAATGTATATGCGAAATCAACAGAAACACTTGCAAACATGGAACAGTTATGAAAACAGCTACATGGTATCATTGATGATTTATTTGACAACAACGGTTGGGCAACATTGTCAACGAACCTAGCACCGGCAAAGAAGGATTACAGTTTCAAAGTCCCATGCTTTACTCCTAAAGCACCAGAAAAGAAATAAATGTAACTGTGAAAATAATGCGCAGTTCTGTTTCAGCCACTGGTGAATATATGAAGAACAAGAAGACCCATGAGAATAGTTATTTGTTAACTGATTATACCAAACGTTTAATATGGCGAGACACAAACGTCTTGGATGCCATTAGAGACAAATTAAGGCTTAGCCTTCCCAAACAATTCGATGTAATTTTGGGTAAATATTCAATTCTTTTTACCGGATTTAGAAAATGGTATTCTAGACAGAAATGGTTAGGCTGATAATACCGCAAAAAACAATACGTTATGATTTAATGCAGTAGAAAGTCATCATTTTCTTAGGTGCTGGTGATACAATGAATCCATGCAAGTGTCTTAGTGCTGCCCTTGGTGACATGTTTGGGTTGAATAAATGTTATAAGGTATATGTCAGAAAAACACGTTTCACTGCACACCATTTAACTATGTTTATTTTTACACCAAAACGGACAAAACAGTTGGACTATACCATTTATAAAAAGCAATCGTTGGATTCACCCGCGTACAATTTCTTCTATATATGTGTTATTACTGAACAAGGTTAGATATCCACACCCGAAACTTTTATATATTGCATTGCAATTTGTTTTAGGTAACATTTTACCACGTCAACACAATTCTAAACCGTTTGGTTTTGTTTATTAAACAATTTGTTAAAGATAAGTTCGTATAGTATTCATTTGTGCTATTATATTAACACTTTAAATGAATGGATTTCAAAATCGTTTATACATAAACTCGTTGATAAACAATAAGAACGAATCTGGATAAATAATTTGACGTCTAGTTAGATTTGAGCTTGTCACTGTAGCTTTCACTATTCTAGGACATAGTACGATTTTCTTTCGACCCGTTCTGAATAAAAGCTCCCCGTACATTATGAGATATTGTCGTGGTATTAACGAACGTTTAAGCATGAGCAAAATCCTAGATCCGCTTGCTTTTATTCAACCAAATCACAAACGCTATGAACCACTGTACCAATTGCATTATGGGAATAATACATATACAGATATTTTTTTTTATATAAATCAGCAAAAGACACTCAATCGATCACATGTAATTTTCCACGGGGCAAGCATATAATGAACGAAAACTGTGACCTTTCTATTTAATACCCACGTGTATTACATAAACCTTTAATTAAAGGGGAGAGTCCTAACTTACGATTCTATCTATTAATAAATACCAAGGGAAATATAATCTGTATTGTCAGTCATACAATTATAATCGAGAAAAAAACGTGTCTAGATTGACGAGGAGAAATCTGTATTGTGTACATTCAGACCATCAATTGTTTTTTCGTATTTTGTGACAATGTATTTCATCGTACAAATAGATTTAACTAGCTGGCATTTAGCTACATTTTTAACAGTAGATTATGTCTCTATTTTTTATGTATTCCTTGAGTAGTGATACTATCGCAGCGAAAAGGTCAAAATAGAATCAACCCTCTTATAATCTATTAATCAAACGCGAACACTGAGCAATCGGGTCTTTAATCAAAGAAGTATTTAGGAAAACACAAAATCGAAAGTTAAGTAACAAAAGCAAGACGCTTCTGATGAAATACTTCACGTCTCAACTGACACTTGTAAGAGAGAAAACACTTTTAATGTTTCAACCTTGAGGTTATTCAAACATGTTTTTCTTTCTTTTGTGTTGGTTTGATATGTGCAATATACTGGTCACACTCTGTAAAGATAACATTACCAGAGTGAAAATAATTAAAGGCAATCGTTTTAAAGAGTAAGGCAACATCACCGACAATGTCAATTAACAGTACTTTTATTTTCAGTCGTGTCGAAAATATGATAGAGATAAACGTCTTGCCATCTTCTATGAGTTGTTGAGATGAAAACTAGTATCCGACTTCACTTTAAACTCTTTCTTATAACTTTATTTTATATCTCGTTTAACATTTAGTTGCTTATCTTGATTAATAATCTCAGTATTTTTACAATGAAAACTATCCATATTACTAGAAAATTTTACGAATTGTGATCCTTTCACAGCGATAAGACCACAATGGACTTAATCATCATGTTAACGACTAAAAAACAACTGAGAAATCAGTTATTTTATCAAACAACCATTTCGTTAAACACGAATAATCGTGAACAGTATGCTTAGCATTCGTTTCACGTGGCTTTGTATAAAAATACAATAAATATTTCTCCTTTGTCAAATTATTTGGATTTAAAATGTTTTGATGCGTAGTGAACGCTAAATAAAGTAGTTCAAGCATGACATCACTTTAAAGGCATTCGTTTGGAAGAATATGGAACAATCACTAACAACGTCAAGTAACAGTAGGTCACTTTTCGTCGGTGTTAGAAACACTGTTAAAAATTGACGATTTGCCATCACGACTTATTGCGAACATTTCCGGAAGTCGACCCTTCTTCGAACTAACTTTACATCTTAAAGAATCATTAACGGTACTATATTTCTCTTTTGAACTTTCACTAGCTTATTTGGCTTATAATATTATGTTATTTATAATTTGGACAGGTATTTTTTGTTGAACGATTAACTTTTTCAGCATGTCAATTTCATCATAAAATGGCTGTTCTAAGTGGAGTGGTAAGTAAATACGACATGAGGTTCTCTTATATACCCATTTATTTGCTACCTCATCTGCCACAGACAAGTATTGAACTTACATGTAGTCCATATAATTTGTCTTTTGTATAACTAATTAGTCGAATCATATGAGCATTTAAAACCATTTTGAGGCATATTTGGTTGATGTTAGCAAGAAATGGCAAGGTAATTATCGGGTCGTGTTAAAAAGATATATAAATTTCATCGAAAATGCTACAGTCAGGCGATTAATGTGACAATAATCGGCAAATCGAGACAAAATGCTCCCCTGCAGAAATCATCTTTCAGAAACACAAGAAATCAAGCAAATATAATTAGATTCGTGCACGCCGACCTTTTGTGTTAATATCGTTAGCTGTTCCTTGTTTGCAACAATATGCGATAAAGCCAGAGTTCGAAATGACAAACGTCTACTTTCAGCCTTAAAATAAAGAATAAACCAGACAAGAACCGATCAGTGGGAAAAAGCTTGAAATGCATTGTATGTTTCTGTAAAATCATGCAAATATAACTTACATAGCCAAGATCTTGAACAGAATAATCGTGTTAAAATCTTATCTTGTTTTATTTTTCACTCCTTATAGAATTTGATACATACAAATTTATATTTTCTGGTAGTTTTGATAATAACAACAAGTCCGACAGTGATAGTATCGAACCTTGCTACTATTCAGATTCTTGTAATCGAGTGTATAGGCTGACATAATATGCAAAACAGTTTCTATATATCGTGATGGAAAGACCGGTTACAAGAAAAACATTTATGGCAGTTCGTCCGCAATAAGGTGGCATGTAGAACAACCTACAGCTAATTAAACAAAAAAACTGGCTGCTTGATCGAAATTTGATATTGCCATTATTGTCCCATTCTTTTGCCGTATTAAAAAGAAAGTAACGTTAAATGTGTGTTTTTATCTCAACAAATCATTGATATCACACAAATATCAGAATTATGTTTATATTCTAGTAGAGTAACCACTATACAGTATACTGTTTTATAAGACTATGAACAGTCCAAGCAGCTATAAATATTACATGATCATGAAACCAAATGACAAGAGACAGATCTCTTTAATTAAAATAAAGCGTGGTTTGACTAACTTTATCACTTAGCGTATAATCGCAAAAGACGTTATTTGCAGAAATATAAAATTATTGTTTGAACAACCGCTTACCAGTGTCTGAAATTAGTTCAAGTGGAGCATATGTTTTACCATTGCTGCCAGTAAATACAGTTTTCTTACGCTGTGCTTGAATATATTACATCATACTTTCGTCTAACTCAACCATACGTTCATCAATATTGCCAAAACATTGAACTATCTCAGCATAGCTATCATATAATATTGACAGCAAATACCGTGATGAGATGGAAATGCTTTAACCTTAAACAGCCAAAAAATCACTTACATGTAAAACAACAACCTGCCTATCTAACGAATCATGAAATATTAATAAGATACATGATACACGGACAAGTCCGGTATTACGATGAAAATTATCTGAACAAGGTAATAGATTTACATTATAAGGCACAAACAGAGTTAAATTACCTAACACTCACAAACAATATCAATGTAAAAAATTAAAAACATGTTGACAAGATAGTTAGCGTCTTTGAAGATGTTGGAATTAACTATTATAAGATATTATATGCAATTGTATGAAATATGAGCAGGTTAAACGGCGAATTGAAGGACATCAGCAATTAGAATTTAATACAAAACTTATCAAACCGGTACTCATCGGAGAAACTATTTGCTTTAAACGTAAACATTTAGAAAGTTCACATTTCAATAAACAACAAGAACCAAAGCAATCGATACAGTTCTGATATACATCTATATAGATAATGAAATGTTTGAAATGCCATTTCAATGAAGTTCCTTACATGTATACATCTGCTGCTAGATCATATGGTGAATGGTTCAGTCGCTTGAAGGATATTAACAAACGTCGACATCAGTTTAATCAACATTTATATAGAAATTAACACAAAACAGTTCATATCTGGCAAGGGATTTTTGTGGCCTTTATTTACATCAATACTATTTTAAAAAAAAAGAAAAAAAAAGTAAAAAATCAATTTTAATTTCTAGCACTTTATTAGATTAATATATTTTCTGTAAAAGTAGCTATAATTATTTAAAATTGCATTGTTTTGACCCAAAATCGTAATGTCCATACGGCAACAAATATTACGGTTCATTAGTCGGAAATTTTCGCGACTGTATAAATAGACATGGTGATGAACTATTAACTCGTTTATTGACTATTTACATTTATCAAAATGTTATTGATTCCTGTATGTGTCGTAGCTAAACTTCCGACTTTATGCTATGATGCTATTCAATTATCATTTTGTATTGCAATATAGCAGGCTCTTTTAGTTCAGACGAAACGTACACAACTTTCTTTATTATCCTAAAGTTAAGTTATATTTAAATCGAAGAAAATGTTTGCTAATCATTTCATATCTAATTTAAATGAAACGCTCATTATGTTGGATGTATTTATTACGTAAGACTAGTTAAAACACCTATGTGCAAATTCTTGTCTTTCAGTAAATAAGTTATATTTTTTGTTATTTCTTAATACGTTTTTTTTCAAATATATATCAGGCATACATATATAAACATTAACAACATTTTCATTCGTGGCAGGAATGAATCACCTTTGGTTTTAAACTGTTTGTAGCTTAACTTGTTTAATTTCTAATCATTTGTTGCGATCGGACATCTCTTTGCTACTTATAGGGTAACAAAGCTAATACTTATCATCTAATAAGAGGATTCATGCAGCGCGATTCACCACATGCTATGTGGAGTTTGGTCTGAAATAAATTGTGATAGGAGGCGGCAAATACATAGTATTAGTAACTGCCCACACAACAGAAAGTCATACACGAACATTTTAGCACGAGTGCATTTTAGTGGATGACTTCATTATTCTCTACCATGTTGTCAAGGGACAACGTTCCATAACTAGAGGGCTTTATAAGTGAAATGCGTTGTCATTCCTTCGCTTGTCATTTAAATAATGGTGTAGCTAAAGGATCCTCAATGAAGCAGTTATATGGTATAATGTTACTGTAGACAAGAATACACTGTTCTTATGCCGTAACTTTTGAAGACAAACACATATTGACCTAATGCATTGTTTATTTGTTAACTGATTAAACCAAACCTTTTATATTGTGAGACACTTTAGTCCAAGATGACATTGGAGACAAATGTGACTAAGTCTTGCCGATAAAATCCGTTGTTAATTCGGGTAACAGTTCTTTATCTATGTGTGTTGAAGTTATATTTATTCTAAACAGAGATTATGTTTTTATACAATCGAAAAAAATCATTCGTTATGGTATAGTACAATAGCATCATTTTATTTTCGCAGGAACTTGATATAAAAGAATTTCATGCAAATGTCTAAACGTTTACTGGTAACAAAATCCGGTGAACCACCATCTTTTCCACCGGTTGTAATAAATTATCAGGAAATCCTTTTGCTTCTATGTAAACTAAAACGCAACACGATTTTTGACTAAGCAAACGGAAAACTATTTAAGATTTAAATTCTTTATTTTATATAACATCCATCATTCATAAACACGTTTTAGAAATAAGTCTGATATACAATGAAAAGGAAAATGGATAAACGATGAATTGATTCTTAAAAAAAAACATTTGCTACTGCGCTTTTGTCTTTCATTATGTTGTGTCATTGAGCGTTTTAACAATTTCATTGATTGTGGTATAATTTTGAGGTTACTGTAATCATTGTATTTCAGAACGTTTAAGAACGCGTGAAATTAGACGTTCGATCACTTTAAAAAGACTTCTTCAAATATGAAATGTTTGCAACTTTATATTAAATATTGATAAAAGTAAGTTAGTTTATACACTTTTATGCATAGACACCAAACAGCAGCTAGCAGATAAACAAACCTTTGTAAAACCAAGTCTGAAGTAGCGATATAATGCGTTTCGGTAAAATGAACCTGTGTATTAATATTTGTTAAGAATATAGTAGGTATTTAAACTTCTGGCCAAAATTTGTCGAAACTTCTAATGTCCCTTATGATTAGATTAAGCTAAGCTCACTATTTTCGTTTGTTTTTCTATAATGTGCGTACTATAATTTATGGTCTTCCTATAGATGTGAACGATTTCCTTTAATGAAGTAAATTCACAAAAGCTAAAAACAACTTTATCATAAAGCAAGCCCGTAAAGAAGCCAGTCTCCCGTTGGTATTATAATCGCCTTTCTGCGAACATAACTATAAATCTACATCGAGTCCGAATTTCTTCAAAGAAATTGAACCACGAATGTGGTTAAAGAGTTCTTTGACATAAATCAGCGAAAACGACGCATCGCAAAAAGGAGAAATTTTCCACGAGGCGAGCATGTAAACTTAACACTTCGATGCGTCATTTTATACCGACATAAATAACTCAACCAAACGCCTTCTAAATCATCTCTTATATAGGGGGGAGACAGTGCTTAAGATTCCATCTAAGAAGTATTTATACCATGGAAAATGGGTCTTACAACTAGAAATCAAAAGAAGGCCATATCTGAATTGATTAGGAGATCTCTGTATGTTTTGCATTTCCATTCAAGGACATTTCAGGACTATATTTGGTTTCTTTTTTGTATACAGTGGAAACGTTATTCCAAATACAAATAAAATAGCAATGAATGAGAAACTTGTTTTTGACAGTAAACCCTTTCCCTATTTCTGATATCTTCTTGAATCGTAATCGTATAACAGCGGTAAGGCACAAAGGACTCAATCGTCATGTGGTCGACTAAGCAAACAATCCAACTCAGAAATCAAGTCATTCATCAATGAATCATTTGGAGAAAAAAGAATAACCATGTCCCAATTAGCATCAGCAAGATGCGTCCGATTCAATTACATGCGACTATTTTGAAAGCTTGCTTTGTGAATGTTTCGATATATGGGAAATACATTTCGCACGCTGTGGATAATGATATGATTTTGCTTTTATTTGGGAGAATACGGAGAAGGACACCGAAGAACTCACAGTAGTTTCACGTCTAGGGTAATAAAATAATAATTAAGGATTTTCGACTTGATATCTATGAATTATTGCAAAAAAATATGATTCCCACTCTACTTCAATCTATGTCCTGTTTTCAACCGTTGAAGACTCATTAACTGCATTTCATTTTCCGTTGCTTACTTTGATTAGTTTTCAATTTATAAAAATGCAAAGAAAATGTTGAACAATTAACTCTCCCCTTATGAACAAAACCATCAATATAAAGATACTTCATTGAGTGACAGGAGAAGAAAATACGATATTGCAATCCGCCAGCTATTATCTAAATTGTCACATTGCCCAAGTTTAGTATCTTACTTATAAGACGTCCTTTCTTTGTGTCAATTAATCCCAAACCATCTCTGGAATCTCTTATAACCCTAAGCAAGTGTCCATGTAAAATATTGAGAACTACATAACCAAGACGGACGTTAGGAAGTAAGGACAATGTTCATTTTTTTTCATAAAGAAATATAAATGTATCACCGATTATATGTCACGACAGTTACAATTATCCACCAATTGAGACAAAATGCTCTCTTGCAGATATCAAATTTCAGAAACACACACTGTTAAGTGTGCAAGCTATAAATATATGTATGAAATCAAAATGAAAAAAATCGACTAATCAAATTGTGCATGAATCATCACCCTGACTAAAACCAGAGCTGTTCAGTGTTGAAAAGAATTCTAGGCGTCGGTATCTTGTAAATGCTTGCAAAATACATGTAAGCGTACATAAACAAAAATGAGGTTCAGATCCCGTGTTTCATCTTGAATTTATCTCAAGTTTATTCAAGATTGATGAATTCATAAAATCGTCAAAATTTCAACATCTACAATTTATAAGAATCTGGATCAGCAATGACATGTGAACGAACATGTTGGCTTCTGTGCTTGGCCTTGTAGTATTCATTGTAGTTTGACACTGGACGGTTTTACAATTGATTTATTTCTTTATCAATTCTGAGATTACATCGACGTAAATGACCAATCGCTTTGCAGTAGTTTTTTTAGAAAAAAAGTCACGCAATCATAGAACGTGCGAAATCCAGTTTTTCCCTACATTTATTTAAGCCAAATCAAAGAAACTATGCACCATATGGACAATACCAGTGTAAGAGCCATCCTTTTGTTAAAATAACTATCGGCTTTCTGCATATATAACACCAAACTGATGTTTTCCGGAGATGAAAGGATGCATGTGTATAAATATTTTCTTGAATTACTCAGCAGATAAGACTCAAGTATGTCGAGTATGTAATAACTTTGCAAACTTTGGAGAACTCCGCTGTAGGGAAAGTGCCTATAGAGTTATATAGGGAAAATATGGTTAAACAGTTATCACGACTTAGTCTTTTAACAGATCAACTTACTTCCTACATATATGTTAGGATAATTCTTGCCCTTTAAGATGGTGGTTTTGTATCAATTGTATGTTTTTTTTCATTTTGGTCCTTTTTAAGGGTTTTGTTGGTCATTAAAAAATACATTAAAATAAGAAGGAGCTAAAAATTGTTTTGCTAATTTAAGTTATTATAGACATCCGATCGCTTAGCTTCCAACGGATTACTATGCAGAATATTTTTCTCTTTCAAATGCACTTTTCGAAATAATGGATTTTTAAATATATTTTGGTCCTTTTTGAACATTTATGTAAAATTTGTAGAAAAATCGATGCCCAAAAATTGTGTATTCAACTGTACGGTAATGGTTTTATGGCCCACCCCGTGGCGTATTCACAGCAGGATAGAAATAATCCATCGGCAAGGTTATGACACTGGGTATGACATGTGCAACGAAGTTTGTCATTTATAGCAATAAAATTATTCCATGACTATTTCGGATTTTTTTTCCTTTTATCATATTATTGAAATAATATATGATACTCTACTCGATTATATATGTATATGTAGTTAAGAAATGTCATATTTTTTGTGTAAAAAAGAAAGTAATATATTTAGCAAAACATATTCCCATTTTTAACAACAATCACTATTACAGACAGTTAAAACGTAACTCTTTTCTTATAAAATATTAATGTTTCAAGTTTCATTATCAATTTTGGAAATACATATGAGCTATGAAACATAATGAATAAGGGTATTCAAAGATAATAATTTATATATCTACATCGAGTCAACATGTTCATAATAATTGCTTAAGTTCTAATTCTTAGTAAACATTTTGGTCTACCATTTGCACTCAACTAAACATGTTTATAAATTTAGGATAAATATAATAACTTTAATTAAGCAAAAAATGTGTAACATGGATTTTTGTCAGCATATATTTAGTAACGGGTGCACTAGGTTTTCATAACGTGTCAAAATGCCATTAAATCAACGTGTTGTTATGAAATAAAAGGGTATGACCGTCTTGTTGTCAATACAACATTAATGACATTTTATCTTGTATCGTTAAAGACCGGTACTAAATGACAGCAGCTGCAGTTAAAATTTCATTTTAGCTGTTCCTTTCCGGTATTACACACCCAATTTTGTGTTACACTGTTAGAAAAATTACCAAACTGTTAAAATAAAGGTGTGGAAATGGCCCCAATTAAATGTCTTGATAAACGATCAAATATAGACTTCAACAAAAAGACACGGACTATAATATGTAAAAGAAGTAAGTTTATCAGAGATTATTTGATATTTCAGTACTTTATCAACTAACGTTTCCCCTATAGAACAACTCCACCTAATTATGGCTAAATCTAAAATCCTCCAAAACTGAAATTTTCCATCGCAACTTATAATAAAAGGACGGGTCAACTTTATAACCCTCATAAAATCTTTATTTCTTATCTTCCTTAATCTTACACTGGACAGTTGATAGATAAGTGCTAAACTAGCGTATCTTAACGCTACTATTGTACTGAGAGGAGAAATCGATAGAAACCGTCGTTACCCTGATCAGCTCCAAAGTTGGAAATGACTGATTTCTGTGATCTGTCATTTTCATACCGACATAATTAGACAAACGTCATGGTAAAATAGCGGAAGACATTACTGTACACTCCATCTAATAATTAATACCAAGGAAAAGGAAATGTATTCTTTAATACCAGTCATACACAAAAGAATTGTAAAAGGCCATGCCTGGAACGATTATTGAAAATGAATTGAATACTCTGTAATTTATGCATTTCCATCCAAAAGTATTTCAGTACCATTTATTGTTTCCTTCGTATTATCCAGCGAACATCACCGACAATGTCAACGTAAGTTTCGCTTTTCATGAGTGGTAAAGATTAACGACTTGACATCTTCTGTGATTAATTGCGAAGAACTTCAGAATCCGATTCCACCTCAAACTATGTTCCTATTCTTCTTATTAAAAAACTCATTATCCACTTAATGCATCTTTTTTAAACATTCACTTCTTATTTTGATTTATTTATGCGATTCATGAATTGGTTATATCCACTGAAAAACATTACCATCTTTATTTTGAATTCATTCCAAAACCGATAAAGTTTTATGTTACTTCAGGTGCAAAACACTTTCGAGAGCGCCACCTCTACTCAACAGCGTAAACACATGACCAACAGCGCCACCACTTTTATAAATACGTGAATATCTCCTTTTTAAAAAGTGTCAATTACTTTTGAAGTGCTCCTGTGTAGGTTCTTTACATATAAGTTACATTTGCATGCGCCAGAATTTTCTTACGGTGTGTGTAAGTAACAGTGTTCAAAGGCGTGCAGGTCTCAACATATGCGCAAGTCCTATTCGAGAAAAAGCTCCTTGCACCACAGTTCGCACAATATTGAAACGCAATCGTAGCCAATCGGCAGTAATTGTGTTCTTACACAGTACTACATTCACCGATTTTCATTCACCGATGTCCGTTTAATGAAATTATCAAATAAAATATTAATCAGCCTCACGTGTGTAGAAGAAATCACAAGGCACAGCTACAACACGAAAGTGTCGACAGCTCATTTTCTTTGCACCACCGGTGGAGCTGGCGGTTTTTTTTTTTGCCGTAATGTAGATTCTGCAAAGATGTGACCTAAGGGAAGTAATGCATGTTTTCCTAATTCGATTTTTTATACTGTGTATAACATACTCTCAGCTGGGTCAAGGTTGCCGACGTCAAATTATTAGGAGATTTATCAGCTGCAATCCTTCTTAAAAATGATGTTAATATTTACCAAAATATCGTCTCTGAAGACGACAATTTTCATTAGCATAAATAAAGCGTTACACGGTGATGTGTTACATCAGTAAGTAAGATTAAATGTTTTGTACACAACGATATCAATTGTATTTAAGCTGTTGTAAATTTTTCTTTTTCTTACAATTGTTCCATATGGTGTCTATTCCCTTTAAATTGAAAACCATTTTTAACTATTAACTTGAAGTGTAATAGAATGTTCGAATTAAATAGCTACGTGGCCACGAACTCCCCAGTAAAAAAGCTGCAAAATCGCTTATAACATTTTTTTTAACTATACACAGATTGTATGTTTTTACGGTTTTGATGATTTAAGTCAAATGAGTTAAACATAATAATGCATTTAAAATATATTAATAGTTTTACATCAACCTACAGTGTGCGCATTTAAAAATACAAACAGAAAAGAGAAAATGTTTAAGGGGTTTAAAAGTCAATACCTTTAAAAAGATTTCACAATTCATATGATCTATATGCGTCTTTTGTCTAAAAATGCCTATTAATGCACACTGGATATATATCGATAACGAATGCGAAAAAAGCGAACAAACAGAAGAAACGGATCATTTAATTGTTTGTACAAACTGTTTAGCAATGGAATGGTACATTTAATCAGTATACATTTCAAAACATGAAGTTTTCACGATCCGGAGAGCCCTATTCTGCTCCGTTGGGAGCGATTTCCCTAAAGGACGAAATACCAAATACTTGCATCGAGGCATACCAGACTCCCTTTAACAGCACCATTCAAACAATCTTGGAAACGTTTTGGTATTGAGGACAAATCATTATCATCGAATCAGGACCTTTTCAATCCTAGGAGAAAATACATACTCAAGTTATCGGCCATAAGACAATACTTCGTATCAAATTTCTACGTCTTTCGACTTTAACTTTAGTACCTGGTACATAGTTTACGTAAATAAACTTCATTTTCAGGATGGGTTCATCACATACTGTACTATTGGGGATCATTATGTGCTTAAAAGGTGAACAAATCATGATGTTTGTGACGAAAACACCTGGATAGCGTAACTGGGCAAACTATCGGCTTACAATTTAGATGCGTAAGTAAATTAGAAGATCTTCAAATTGATGGGAAATTATCTGGGACTGGCACTGGTTCTAACACAATATGGACCATATGGCTAAGATTAAAACACGAAGATATCCGCACAATTCTTACCAATAAGGACATCCACAACACGAAACTCTGAAATATGTTTTAATTCAAATATATGTATAGCAGATTATTATATAGTGTTTTATAAGCACAGCTTCTGTTTAAAGTGAATAATATAAATTGAATACCAAACTAAGTCAAATTATGCTAAAGACAAACCCAATAGTGATCCAAAATGGTTTACCAAAACCTGTGTAGCATCTTGTATAGTATTTGTAGTTTTCAAAATGGTAAAATAAACCAACATCTTACAACTACAACATCTTGTTTTCTTTTTCTCCAAATTGCACAACAAAAACTATTTAAAAATGTCAACCGCGAGCTATGAACAACAAAACATATATCGTTTATATTGATGATATGGTTTCACAAATGAATGAAAATAAATGAATATTTTCAGTTTATTGAAAAGCACTTGTTTCCTCAATGAGTATATATTTTAACAAGACTTTCTGTAGCGATGGTGAACACATACAATCCCTATCACATTATAAACAGATGAATACAGAGAAATATAATCTTAAATAATTACAAAGCATTGAGGTGTCTATTTCTAAAGCAAAAATACCCGTACTAGTATTTATACGAGGGCAGTTTAAACGTCTAAAGGATCAAGAGTCGGTGTCTGTTTATATGTCATACAAATAAATTTTGCAATTGTGACCTAAACAAAGAACAATATATACTTGACGAGAAAAAAATCAACCCAGACTATAGTTGATTATTTACCCATACGCTTGTTCGGCTGTTTTACATTGCATAATTTATAAACAATTTGTTGCTATACTCGCTTAAGTCAAAGTTATGTCACAGACTCTGAAAAGCGACAGTTTAAAATTAACAAAAGAAACAGAATAATATTATGCGTGTGTATTATATATTTGACCTCGTAAACTGCAAGACGCAATATTTCACTCGTGGCTAGGGCACCAGTAATATATTACTTTTGTCGCTCACTTGGTGAAATATATTACCATCTAACATTAAAACTTTCTCTTTATATGATTGAATGAAGTTGCATTGGTATAAACGAAATTAAAAAATGCCTTAAAATGCAATACACTATTTAGTACATGTAATGATAATGCCGTCACAATCTTTGAAAAGTAGATCCCGCAGTTCTCGGTGAAAACTACATAGCATATATGTGTCTAAGCAAATAGTGACACAGAATTAAAAATACGAGTTACATTCATAAATCATAACAATTGCACAAATATTGTACATTAAAAATGGTGTACGTTGCCTTATCTCAACGCTTGCCAATAAAAGAAAGGGAACGACGTATTCCATATTTACAAAATTCAGACATTCACATTAACATAAATACTATAAGATCGTGTAAACGGGGTTTCTTTTTAACAAGCTAAAACAACAAAACATAATACTTGTTAACTGGAACATTCAAACATCCATGAACGCAAGTCTGTAACAAGATCAATTTTGGCAAAACATATCCTGCCTTTTCCTCGTCTAAAAGCCGTGGATATGCAAAATATATATAATTGTCTATCTGTAATGCCTTGGAGAGATACAGAAACGCTGCAACGACTTTTTCACGAATTACAATACATCACTGCTGTAAAAAGACTCCATCTTTGTAGTTTCAGACCTCTGGGTGTATTTTCTTTGATTCTTTGGCTTGCCCAGAATCACATTTAATACTTCTCGCCGGAATCTTTCTCCCGCCAACAAGTAGATGTAAAAGTTCATGAAGAAATGTGTCAATCCAATGTTATAAATGACTGTCCTCGCCCGATAATACCGGAAATGTGCCTGCCACTTGGGGTCATTTGGAATATCCATACTCCCCCCGAGAGGATAATAGTCATTAAGAGCGTAAATAATTGAGACAGGGAGGGTTGTGAAAATAAGAAAAAAGGAGACAGCCAAAAGCATTGTTGTTGTAGCCTTTGTTTTGAACATGAATCGGTTCAGTCGGACTGCGATTTTTCTGGATTTTTGTATTTCCCATATTACAAGAATATTTAATAACATGATTAAGAGGGGAACGAACAAAAACATAATCATTTCCGTACACCAAGTCCATGTTTTCCATAAGTCGTCTGTGTTCAACGTCCGCAGGCAAGCTTTTAAACCTTCATCGTAGCTCCAGAAGTATCCCTGTATTCCACACAATGCCAGACTTCCAAGAGCTATGCAACAGCTGGTGCCCAACGCTCTTTTAACTGTACAGTACAATCTTCTTCTTAGGGGGAACCGTATGGCAATGTACCTTTCAGTAGTGAACGCAAGTGTCAAGAGTGGAGACATATACTGCGCAGCCAGATACACAATGGTGAAGCCCTCGCATATCACTGGAATGTCCAGTACAAATATGTTCCACTCGGTATGAAGACTATAGGGAAGATCTAGCGAAAGGAACAGTAGGTCTGAAATTGCCAGCATCGCTAGGTAAACACCGGAGCTGTGTATCATTGGCTTTCTCACCCAAACGAGAAGCGCCAACAAGTTCCCAGGATACCCAAGAACGTACATCACAATACGCATGTACTTAGTTGAGGCATTGTATCCATTTAGATATTGGTCGTAGATTTTGTTCTCATCTAGTAGGTAATTATAGTCACCTGTCACATTGACGACACTTCCTTCTGTATAGTCCATCTGAAATAATACAAGTCAAGTTCAATATATTAAGCAATGCATAAGTCTTTTAAGTTGTCACTAATTGTTGTATTGGACTGACTTCTCTAAATATTGGACAGACGACCATTTTGTTACGACACGTGACATTGGACAGGGTTAAGGTGACAAGGTTGATGAATCACGTGATTTCAAAGGGGTTCTCACATTGGTCAACACGAGTCACAATAGATTCAAAGTAAGTGACGTTAATTTCAAAATAACTTTTTTTAAGAAAAGATATGAACATATTTCTTTTTCTATAAAATACTACATGCTATTTTCTGCTTCTACAAGTGTAAAACACTTTAGATTTGCTTTTATTTTTATGATGCAATTCTTGGCCAAAATTTCAACTTGATGGTATTTTGTAGAACGATGCAACGCTGAAATAACTTCTGTCTTGAATACGCCAACATATTGTAGACGGCAGTCAAATTAAAGGACAGTGGCAATAAATGATGTTTTAACAGATGATAAACTATATCTGGATATGGTAGTCAGACTTAGATACAAAGTGTTTTGTTTCGTTTATATTGCCTACACAGTGTAATGAACATTAAAAACGAGTAATTAACATTTAGTCATGCTGTTGAGTGCTGTAAAATGTTACACTAGTTTGCACACTCATTTATTATAAAGTTAACGTTGTGTACGTCTCTGGTGAACTTTCTGAAAACCCTCGAGCAACTGAACCATCATAATTATTATTGGAATTTTATTTGTAATAATAGTTACAAACATTTTAGTAAAAAACAGATGGGGCCATTTTGTTTGGATTATTTTCAGTGCACATTCACTGACATTTGAAACAGCCAGATATAATCATACACCGAGAAAGCAAAGGCTGTGCTAAAACTGCTATCTCAGACATACTAAAAGTGAATATATATTTTTCTTGTGTGCCCTAGATATATTGACTTAAAATGAAAATAATTGAGCCTATGTTATTGCCACTGACCGAATCTATAAAATTTGTAAAACCTTATGAATATACGTCAAGAAAAACAAAACAATATATAGCAAAATTCATAATTATACTAAGCAAATAATTAAAGAACTAACATCAACGAAATTGTTAAAATAAAATACATCCCCACGTGCTTAAATTGCAACAAAAAATAATTAAACTCAAAATATCAAATTAGAACCAGCTCGTTAAATACTACGAAACTCGATCTTAATATATAACCTGGCTATTCCTTTTCTCGATAAAACAAGGATATGACAAAACCAAAAATAAATCATAAATTAAACAACCCGTTAGCCGACCTCCACCGTTAATAATGGAATATACTCCTTTTTATTATCACTATGTAATACCAGACTTGAAAATGGCAACTATTTCTTCATTATAACACAACTCAGACTATAGTTCTGCAGTTTAAAAAAAAACCTTCAAATGCACCGGTATAGGAAACCATCCATTTTGCAAATCCATATAATTTTGGCTTAAAGGAAACATAATATTTTTGTAAAAATCGTATCTCGTTATATAATTCTAGAATTTATGAAGCTGTTCAATTACTTAAAATTCTCCCTATTCCGGAAACAAATTTGCATTCCATTAGAGAAATCTTCAACCTAAAAGGAAAGATAAATCAAGAGTCAAATTTTCGTCTAAATACTGGCACAATACACAATACAAAACGATTCGTTGGTTGCTGCCTCATCAATACCTTTTTTTCAAATTCAAAAATGTTTTGTCCTGAGATACGATCGTATTTTGTTTTGAAATGTGCTTGGACATTGTTACATCCTTAGTCCCCCCCTGTCTTATGGCGTTTGTGATTTTGCGAGAAATTTTGTAACATTTGTCTTGTTCTTTGATATATTAACTATTCTCACATTTAATAGGTCTCCTTGAATGTTATCCGGCACCTTTTTACCGAAAAGGAATAACTTGTCTTTCACCAAGGTTGTATTGCATCTTACGTAATTTTTAATCCGGCCTAATGGGTGGTGATATATTTCCCTTTCCAATCGTGATGTTCTTCGGCAGAACGAAATGAAAAGGTATAGTTTCTTATTAATTTTATGCTATCTGACCGACTCGGTAAACGAAATATCCATGAAATTACTTTATCAGTCTGCAGTGAATTAAACTACGGGGAAAAGAAGCACTATCATTTCTTAATGATTTTTCCAGTGTACCAAGAACTTTCATTTTAACGTGTGTCCCTAAAATGTAACGTTTGTTTTCGATTTTGATCTGTTAAATTAAGAATCGGTCATTAATTTTATGCGTTACATTGATGTATAAATTGTCGGGAAAACTACAAATTTGCAAATGCATGAAATATATATAGTTTCCCTATAATTCATGAATCACGGACACCAACGAAAAATGTTAAATTCTTATAGTCACAACTTAATATTAACTGAATTATTACTATATGTTATAACATTGGAATTGATGAAGTGTCTCATTTGATCCCTTTTTCCTTTATTTTCGAGTGATATGTTGCCTTCATTTGTGAATGATTACCGTTGTGCAAAAAAACAATATGGCTGTGCATATGTTCGTTAAGGTGTTCATTAATTGAAAGTAGCCTTATGTACTCTCTATTTGTCTTCAAATCAGTGCATTGAGTGCATGTGTGTGTCCCTTATTGGATAGGATTTGTGATTCGTATATTATCCGATAGAACCAGGAGCTATGTGTATGTTTTAGCTAGTATGAAACATTCAAGAGGAATTTTCTGGACTTCCACGTACACAGACACCATATACGATTATAGGTGCTCCAGGAAATATGCTATTATGTATTATATATAATAGCATAAATTCTGGAGCGCCTTTCATTTCCTGCTTTTTTATTTCGGCAAGTTTTTGAACAATGAGATGCCACGAAAAATTACGCATCAGTGCATAGTACATCACATTTATCATAATAGCCAATATTAACAAAAAATATACACTCAGTTAATAAAAGTATATGCTATATTTAACAATAGCATTACATGAACACAAATTACCGTTTGCTAGTTTGGTATTTTTAAATCTACTTTCGGGTGGAGATAAAGAGCATATTAGCTTAAATAGAAAAGGAAAGCCATTACCTATTTAGAGAATATGGTTGATGTATTCTTGAAATTGTAGAAAATGCGTCTCGAACATTACCAGGTAGAATATAAAATATATAGGAAACGCTATTTACTATGAAAGCTATATAAATAATTCATCAGTTTTACCGGCACAAGAACATTTTTCAAATGCATCACCTGGTCTAAAATGGTAACATTTTTGCATTTTATAACTAAATTTAATATTTTGGTTGACGCATTGCAATTATTATTTAGGATCTTTCGGACAATGGACACTATAACTTAACAGAAATATAGAGTTATTAAGTACTGCTTTTTTAATCCGGGAGGTTGTATTCGACTCGGGTGAATACTTGCAGATTCTGATCCCACGGCAAGCAAGGTGAGTGACACCAAAATCAGCAATACTCCATGAAAGTCAAATACGACATTCCGGATCAAAACGCAGTAATAATTATGTTTTCAAAATTATTGTCACTTTAATGATGCACTGTTTTGTTGGATGATGCATTTTATTATCGCGCAATGATACGTTTATGATGTGACGTCAACAGACGTGGAATACGGTCGTATTGTGCTACCGTATCTTGCTATATGCATTGTGTTTGGATATATGATGAGTTTATTATAAAACACATTATCACTGATAACTTAGGGGACTGTTTAACAGAAATACACCGTGCCATTTTCTTTAAATATATTGTTTTATAAATAATTTAAATATATATGTTTCTTAGAATTTTAACTTGGAATTGTGCGGCCAAAGCTCAGGTCACTATATAAAAAAATGTCAATGAATCATTTATGAACTTTTATTGAAATGCATATCGATTATTACAAATTTTTCTCTTTTTTGCATTTATACAACTAGGTGTTTGCAAACCATGTTATTTGAACTTTTGACCGACACAGTCTTTTAGTTAATAAAAGAGAAAATCTGAATTGGATATATTGCTGTCGGCGCTGCTAGATACTTCATCTTTCTTCAAAAATAAGGGGTTGGTCGCAGAAAATTACTCGACATTCATTATACTTTAATCAATTATACCGAGTTGACTAAAAAATCCACTTAAATGCGGAATCTTCAATTACCATAGGGATAGAGCAAATGAATAATTTCAACCAAATATACAATATACATGATAAATTCATACCCTAGAGATTTTATTATGGATTAATAAACACTATAGAATACTCAACGGTGTTTGTGACGGGCTCATTCATTTAATTTCAGCAAATTCTGTTCATCTTGTTTTTAGAAAAATAGTTATCTATATATATATATATATATATATATATATATATATATATATATATATAGATAACTATTGTGTGTGCAAGGTAAAACATAGCATCGCACGTTCTTTATAAGAACAAAAACTTGAAGTCCTGAAAGTTTTACATCGCTGTTGATAAGTATGATGTCGGCAAATAGCGTCTTATCTATTATCGAAAGGCTGATAATCGCACTGCAAATAATGCCTACAGTATAATAACTTGAGCTTTTAAAATTTAAGTATGAGATTTATTTTTTGGCGGATAAATTTTTACCCAAAATATCATAGAAAAATCGCTTTAATCGGGAAGAGTTGGAACTTCAGAAAATAACGTGACAAACTAATAAATGAAATCAGTTTTGTTTTAAGCATGCTGATAAACACTTCCATCAAAAACTACATTAATAATCTAAAAGCAACTTTTATTTTGTAATTAGCACCAATAAATCAAGATAACAATGCATGTTAGGTTACCGGGCTTGTCCCTGGAGTTTCGATTGCATAATAATGCTTTCCCAAAAGGCAAGACCTTCATATTCGTTGTTATGGAAAACAAGACAAAATAACCGGCAATCCCTTTGAAACAACACAATGAAAGTTGACAACATGAAGCATGTGCGTTGTTTTGGATGCGGAGATTTCCAGTTGAAAACTAAGGTTGATTATTTTAATATTTTTTGCAAATCATGCGATCGTAGTTGTTTCTCCGTAAATGACAAGTTTTCTTCGTCATTCTTATATAATACTTTCAAAACGAATTAATGTTGTTGTTTTTTTGTAAATTCCTGTGTTATTTTCTGCTCAGAAAAGGATGATCAACATTTAAAACACAAACTTTATTCAAAAATATTATGTATTATTGCAAGTTTGTCTAATAAATATACGTTTTACAATTTCATTGTCATTTGTCCTCAATTAAAGTTCTTCTTTTTGACATTATATAAAGCAACTCTAAAATACCTTGTTCATCTTCTGATTTCGGTCTTTCCTTGAACAGAAATCTAATATATCACTATGCCATATCCCATTATATAAATGAAAACTTCACGGACAATTTCGGAGAGTTTATATGTAAAATGAACTAAATTGAAGACATTGGGGAATTTTGATGCGAAAAATGCGTATGGAGCAAATCATCCTATTTGAGACTATCATTTTGATTTCGGTGTTAGAGACATATTACTATTCAACTCATAAACCAAAAGTGCCTTGACATGCTGTGATGTCCAGCCTGGGTAAGCAATTGAATTTCATTTTAAAAGCGGCATATGACTTGTGTACAGATGTATAAAGCCTTTAAAATAAAAAGATTCAATTGATAGCTACGTGGCCTCAAATTCCCTGGTAAAAGGCGCAAAATTATCGGTAATATTTTATCTGTACACAAATTATATGCTGTTTTGTTTTGATCATTAAAGCTAAATGAAGTTTAACATAATATGACATTATAATTATAACCTAGGTAGATTTTGTGTATGCCTACCGGAAGATAAAAGCACGACAAGACAAAAAAAACGCCTTATTGCGTGCCGAAAGTGCGCAATGTGATTGGGCAAACATACGCGGTGGCGGGTGGCGAAAATACGACGGATGATTATATCGTATTTTCGGCCCGCTTCATGGCAGAAATTAGCCAACATACTTTCACTCATCAGCTCTATTACACGTTTACCTTTATCACTATTAAAAGAGTCATTCAAACTGTTTATTTATTTTTTTAAATATTTCATTTTGGGGCATTATTATTGCATATTTCAATTTTACTTTTTCGCACTTCCTCAATTATAGAGTCATTAATTAAAGAAAAAAATAATTGAATGTAGACATAATATTTACAAAAACAAAAATAATATGCAAATTGTGATATATATTAAACTTTATTTTAAATTGTATTATTATGATTAATGATTATAACTATTTTTATTCTAACCAAAACGATTTCAGATTTTGTTAAAATGTTACCGTAAGTCACTATATCAATTCTTCCACTTCAGTGTATTTTATATCCACACTCTTGCTATGCACCCATGTCCATAGATAAACGTTTTACTAACTCCACAAGCTTCGCAGCGCGCCTACAAAAGTGACTCGCACAGATTCTCCTCCAGGAACAGTCTAAACGCAAGTGACAGTTTCAACAGATCGATGCAGAAACAAATATTGGATGAAGGTAACTCACGTCAACCGTTGCGCTTAAATTTTAAGACACTGTAAAGAAAACATTTCATCGAATACAACATCATGGTATAACCTTAAAACTCACAATATGTAAGGTAGTTATGCCAATGTCTGTAACATTAGCAGGTTGATATGATTGATGGATGAATGGATTGAATTATGCACTTGAAATTCAGAAAGATACTTAACGAACCTGTAATCATCGGTAACTTCAGCCTTCCAATATAAATATTCAAAGAGTACGCACTAAATCCACTTTCAAAGCCATCAATGAAATTCTGACAGAGATCTGTATAAATAATGAAATGTTTCCATTTTACCTATCAATGAAGTTCTTGACATCTATACATCTGTATATAGCGATTCCTCCGAGCTAACGGAACATTAACAATAAGCCAATAGCGAGAAAAGTTCTTGGAATAACATTTTACTTCTGTATCAATGTTTTCGGTTCATATCTTGGAAAAATAATTTGTACTGATTTTTAAGATGAATAATACTCGTACAAATTTAGCCGAATATTTTGTACAGGAACAAAATATAAATAAGCTTAAATAAAATAGTATTTGTTTTTAATAGGAATTGTAACGATTTTGAATTTAATTGACATTGTCAACATTGAATTGACACGAACAAGGAATGTACACACGACAACAAATGTCTTCTTTTTTGGTCAGGCAAGTTTACGGAAATTTAAAAACATTGTCGATTAATAACACGTAAATTGAAATTGGTATGGTGTACAAGTTGAAACGCTCTCTAGAAAATATACTAAAATACATTCAGGGCTACATTTATTATCCATGTGTTCAACATCTATGTACCTTACAGTATAATATATAAGCATATGTTGCGATCTAACATATTTTAGCTACTTGTAGGGTTACAAAAGTAATACTATTCATCTAAATTGGAAATATCTTAAAGCATGATTAACCTTATATGCTGTTTTTCAAAACATCCTTTTGCTATTTTTTTTATCTTAACTATGAAGTAGTTAGATGACATTATTTAAAATCTGAATGATAAAGAACTGGGCGGAGTGAGCGAAGTGAACGAGCCCTTGTTTATCATTACGATTTTAAATGAGGTTACCTAACTGACTGACAATACAACCTTATTGGCTGACACATTGTCAACGCAATATCTGAAGCAGGGATTGTTTATAGGTTGAGTGGCAGTGGGCAGACATTTAATCATCAATTTCGTTGGCTGTAGATGTAAGTTGTATTCTAAATTTTGATAACTAGCACAATATACATTTCACTAGCAAAAGGTACTGTTTTCGTGTCAATTATGTTGCTCCATGTTGGTAAAGACAATGTCTAACTACTAGAGTGCGGTTTAAACGAAACGCGTTTAAATTCATAAACAAGCTAGTCAATGAACAGTTTTAAGCTCCGTATCGATATGAGAGTTAATGTATAGGCGAGATCAACGGAAACACTCACAAACATGATACAGTTATGAACACAGCTCTATGGTATCATTGAAACAATTCCTTGACAGCAACGGTGGAGCAACATTGTCAACGAACCTAGCACCGGCAAAAAAGGATTACAATTTCAAAGTCAGCAAGTCCTATGCTATACCCAAAACGAACCAGAAAACAAATAGCAAATAGATACACAATGGTCGTAGAACTGGGTGACTTTTTTGTAATGTAATTTTAGACAAGAATGCGCAGTTCTGTTGCAGCCACTGGTGAATATATGAATAACAAGAAGACTCATGAGAAAAGTTATTTGTAAACTGATTATACCAAACGCTTTACATGGCGAGACACTAAAGTCCTGGTTGACATTGAAGACAAATGAAGGCTTAGCTTCCCAAACACTCCGATGTTATTCTAAGTAACTATTGGTTATTTTTTCCGCAGTAAGAAAGTAATTGTCTTACCTAAAATCATTTCGCTGATAACATCGCAAACATAATACGTTATGATTTAGTAAATTAGTAAGTCAACATTTTCTTAAGCTCTGGCGATACAAAGAATTCGTGAAAATGGCTTATTGCTTTCGTAGGTTACGTGTTTTGGTAAATAAATGTTATAAGGTATATGTGAGACAAATACGCTTTAACTACACCAATTAACTTTGTTTTATTTTTGACATCAAAACGGACAAAAAGGTTGGAATATTTCTTACTCAAATAGGAATTGTGGGATTCATGAGTGGACCAAGTGCTTCATTATATATGTTTGCTTGGGCTCTTGCGTTGTGCCCCTCAACAGGCTTTTTTGTTTAAAATTTACTGGGCTTATTCATGTTATTAATATTGTATCATTTACATTCCAAGGTCAGACATCACCAATTTATTTTTTTTGCATCGCAATTTATTTTAGGTCTCTGAACAGATACGAAATTCTTAACTTGTGTTTTGTACTGCTAAAAACTTTTCTATACACAGTTTATCAATCTTTTGTGTTCATTAAAGATATTGTATTATACTTATAATTTAATGGATTTCAACATTATAATAGTTATTTTATAAAATCGTTGTCTTTTGTAATAGTTTGATAAACAATGAGAAGGAATCTAGATAAATAAAGTCAATGTTTGGTTACAGGGCTTGTCATTGTATTTTTTACTATTCTTGGACATTATACGGTTTACTTTCGACCATTTCTGAGTTATATTTCGCCGTAACTTAACAGTTTTTGTCTAAGTACTTAAGAACGTTTAAGAATAAACCAAATCCAACTTCCGCTACGTTTAATTTAGCCATATCGCAAGAGCTTTGAACTATTGTACCATTCGCATTATGGGAAGAATATATTTGAAGTAATTTCTTTGATATAAATCAGCAAAGAGACTAAGTCGATCACATGTTATTTTCCGCGAGGCAAGCATATAATTAACTGAAAATTGTGACCTTTCTATTTTATACCCACTTGAATACATGAACACATTTATTTAAAGGGGAAAGACCGAACCTACGATTCTATCTAATAATAAATGCCAAGGGAAAATAGGATCTGTTTTGTCAGTCATACAATTAGAATAGAACAATACGATGTTTTGACTGATGAGGAGAACTCTGTAATGATTGCAATCAGACCATCAATTTTTCTTTCGTATTTTGTGACAAGTTAAAATGGCTGCCAGTCAGCTAATTTATAAGACATTTAATCCGAGCTCTAGTTTTGATATATTCTACAATTGTGACCTTATTACAGCGATAAGGACAACACAAACACAATCTTCATATAATTTAATTTACATATACAAGATCTTGAATAGAAAAATATTGTTGAAATCCTATCTAGTTTTTATGTTTTTTAAATTTATGATTAATGAATTCTTCTCCGAATTCCGGATTAATATTTGCATACCGTTTGAATATTTTCATATTTTCATCCTTATAGAATTGGATGCATACACATTAAAATTTTTATATTTTCTGGTAGTTCTGATAATAACATCAAGCCGGCAGTGATAGTGTCAAACCTTGCTACAATTAGGATTCTTGTATTCGAGAGTATAGGCTGACGAAATCTGCAATAATATTTTCTGTATATCGTGATGGAAAGCCTGATTTAAAGAAAACAATGTTACTGCATATCGTCCGCATTAAGGTAATATGTAGAACAACGTACAGCTAATTAATCTATACGAGAAAACTGGATCCTTGGTCGAAACTTGCAACGCCATTATTTGGCCCGAACTTACTGTACAGAATATTGTTGATAAGACTATGAACAGTTTATCCAGTTATATATTTCACATGATCATAACACCAAATTACTAACATTTAGCGTACAACCGCAATATACGTTATTTGTAGAAGGATAAACATAGTGGTTAACCGACTGCTTACCAGTGTCTGAGATTCATTCTAGTTAAGCATATGTTTTACTGTTGCTGCCAGTAAATACCGTTATCTAACACTGTGCGCAAAAAATATTGCATACTTTCGGCTTATTCATAATATACACACGTTCACCAATATTGTCTAAACATTGAACACAGTTTTAGCAAAGCTATGATATAATATTGACATCATATGCCGTGATGAGATAGTAATGCTTCAACTTCTTACAGCCCAAAAATCACTCACATGTAAAACAATAAATCGCTTATCTGACGAACATTACATCTTCACAATATTACAAGATACACGGACAAGTCTGATATTACGATGAAAATTATTCGAACAAGTTAATAGATGTACGCAATACGACAAAAACAAAGTGTTAAAAGGACCTCGCAATTACAAACCACATCAATGTAAAATATCCAACGGTAGAACATGTTGACAAGATAGTGAAGGTATTGAAGTATATTAGGATATTTTATGCAATTGTCTGTAAAAATGAGCCGGTTATACAGCGAATTGATGGAAATCAACATTCGTTATTTAAACCAATACTTATCGAACCTGTTATCATCGCAATAACTATTTGCTTTAGGTATAAACATTCTGATAGTTCACACTTATATCTTAGCAATCGATACAGTTCTGATATACATCTATATAAATAATGAAAATTTTGCATTACCTTTTCAATGAAGTTCCTGACATGTATACATCTGGTTCTAGATCATATGGTTAATGTTTCAATCGCTTGAAGGATATTAACATACGCCGATAACCAGAAACTTTCCTTGTAGAAGCATTTATATGAATATTAACACAAAACGGTTCCTATATGGCAAATAAGTTTCTGTCGCATATATTTACATCAATACCTTTTTCTTTTTCTTTTTAAAAACACTACAGAAAAAGATCTGGCTCCTTCCTATTTTCCAGGGTAATAAAAAAGAATAATCATATAGCAATTTGAGTGTTAATTCCTCGCAATTTATTAAACTTATATTATGTAAAAGTAATTATAATTAGTTTTGATTGCACTGTTTTGACAAAACATCGGAATGTTCACATGGCAACAATTTTTAGGATTCTTTAGTCGGCCAATTTCTTGACTGTATAAACAAACATGGTGATGATAAATATAATCGTTTATTGATCATATTCACGTTTATTAAAATGATATAATTTCCTGTCGTAGCTGTACTTGCAACCTTATGCTATAATGCTTCTCAAGACTCATTGGTTTTTGTTTTGTACTATTGCACGCTCGTTTAATTTAGGCGACAAATACGCAACTTTCTTAATTATCCTAAAGTTAAGTTTTATTTAAGAAAACTTTCGCCAACTTTTTCATGTATAATTGAAATGAAACGCTCATCATGATGATATTTGTATTACTTAATTACTAGACTATTTTAAACATCTCTATGCATTTTTTTCATATTTATAAAATGTATATATACAAATATTAACAACATTTTCATTCAGGGCAGAAATTAATTACTTCCAGTTCCAAACTGTATGTAGCTTAACTTGTCAAATTTATAATCATTTGTGGCAATCTGACATCTCTTTGCTACTTATAGGGCTACAAAGCTAATACTTTTCATACAATATGAGGATTCATGCAGCGTGATTCACCACATGATGTCTGAAGTTTGGTCTGGGATGTATTATGATAGGAAGCAGCAAATACATTGTATTAGTAACTGCCACCACAACAGGAAGTATTGAAATCATACATGAACATTTCAACATGAGTGCATTCTTTGAAAGAAGGGGGTAGTGGATGACGTCCCTATTCTCTGCCATTTTGTAAGGGGGAAATAAATTATCTGTATTTTATGTTCCATAACTTGAGAGTCTTATACGTGAAATGCATTGTAATTCATCCACATAATATTATGTTATGGTTTAGATAAAGGATTCGCAATGAAACTGTTCCATGGTATAATGTAACTGTTATCAGTTGATTTCCGGATGAAAAGTTATTTGATATGGTTAAGTACAATAGCAAGTTCATATTTTCGTCAGAACTGGGTGTAAACGGAATTCCTGCAAATTTCTAACCATTTGTTCTGGTTCTCAAAATGTGTTGAAAAACCTAGCTTTTCCACTGGAAATGTAATGAGGTATAAATCAGAAAGAAACACTTTTGCTTCAATGTAAACTTAAAAGCTAAACCTTTTTTTACAAAACAAACGGACAATCGAACTCATGTTTAAATTCTTAAATTCAACTTCCTTAATTCATAAAAGCTTTCCGGAAAAAAATGATATACAAAGAAAAGGAAACTGGATAAACGATGAAGAGTGAACATAGATTTTTGATACATTGCTTGTCCCTTCTCCTGTTGAAATTATTATCGCATGTCTGTGTATATAACTCCAAACCTACGTTTAGTCTCAAATTCTTTGCAGTGATTGAAGGATGAATATAATCAAAGAGATCTATGACATAACTCAGCGAAAACGACGCATCGCACAAAGGAGTTATTTTCCACGAGGCGAGCATGTAAGAAACCAAACACTGCGACCCGTCATTTTATACCGACGTAAATACTTCAGCCAAACGTCTTGCTAAAACATCTACAAAATGAGGGGGAGAGAGAGACCGTGCTTAAGATTAGATCTAGGAGAATGGGTCTTACAACTTGAAGCGAAAAGAAAGCCATGTCTGGATTGATTAGGAGATCTCTGTATGTTAAGCATTTCCATTCAAAGACATTTCAGTACTAACTTATTTATTTTGTGTAAAGTGAAAACGTAATTCCTTAAACAAATAAAGTAAAATGACAATGAATGGGTTACTTTTGACAGTAAACCCTGCTCTCGTATTTTGTCTTGAATTGTGTTCCTATCATAGCCAAAATAAGCCGCAAAGGACTCAATCGTCATAAACTCGTAAGAAATCGCGTCTTTTATTTGAAAACATTTCGAGAAACAGGAATAACCGTGTGTCACTTAGCAAGAAAAGGATTATTTCGATTCGTTATTACACTAGATTTGTTATTTCATGACAGTAACCATTTTCATTGTGCGAACGTTTTGTAAAAAAAATATTATATAAGGAGAATATTGTTCGCACAATTGAATAAACAGTTCCAAAATGACGAATGGCATGATAATAGCGGCATTTCTTTGGAAGATATTTGCAAAATCGCCAACAATCAATTACAAGTAGATTCACTAATATGTGTGTATAAAAAACTTCTTAAAGATTTACGACTTGCCATCTATCATTTTTTTTTCTCATTTATTTTTCACATAGATATATATATCATCTATCATTTATTGCGAAGTAATTCAGAAACCGACCATTCTTCAAACTGTTTTTTCTACCCCTTCATTACTTTTTACTTTTGAACATTCACTAGTTTATTTTGATTAATATCATGTTCTCAATAAAATGCTTGTAATCGGTTCGTTAGCATTTTATTGAACACATGAAATAAATCGTTTGGGTGATTACTTGTTCATTTTGAAAAACATCATTAAGATCCTGCTTTATGTGAAAAATAAGCGTATATGTGTGACTAGTTAGCGGACAAGTTCTATAAGATGCACTGTTTCTTAAAAACAAGATTTAACGCATTTAATACAATTGTTTACATGTACCGACAAGGATGAACAAATGCCTAAAACAATAGATCTAATGGAGGATACCGAGATTAATTTGAAAGAAATGTACAATAAACGCGGTATTGCTACCTTATGAGACCATAGTAGATCGTAGTAAAATTCTTTTAGCATTCACCAATCATTTAATATTTTTTACATTTTCAGCTATTAAATACACGGTTCTAATTTTGTTAAAAGTAATTCATATTTTCCGTAAGTGCATTATTTAGTAGTAAGTATTTTAGGTCGTATCACGTAAAATTATGTCTGTTTTACACGTGTATGTAATGATTTTGAGTAAGAGTGTCACTTTAAAGATAAACATAACTGGTTTAATACTGACATGTACACTTACATTTTTTGCTTCCGGGATTGTTCTTGTAGTTGTAGTATGACACTGAACGATTCCACAATTACTCTCGCAGTTGATTCCTATCCATTACGAGTTAATTTTGACATAAATGACCAGTCGCTTTAAAGAATGTTTGTTTTTAAAACAACTGAAGTAGAAATGTTGTCATAGTATTTAAAAACGTTAAGGAACGTCTACTTTCCCTGAACCATACGAACCGGGCCAGTGTAAGAGCTATTCTCTAGTTGAATTAGCGATCGGCTGTCTGAATACATAACACCAATCTGACGTTTTCCAGAGATTGAAAGATGGATATGTATAATTATTTCCTTGGTATAAATCAGCACTAAAGACTCAATCGAGCACATGAGAAATTTTGCGCGAGGCGGTATGCAATAAACTGAACCATGTGATGTGTCATTTTCATTTAGACATAATTAGACAAACGTCATGGTTAGATGCGGGAAGGCATAACTTACGCTGCGTGTTTTTGACAATAAACCATGTCCCCAATTACAATATATTATGCCTTTGCAAAGCCGTTTATCGTAAATGTTTTGATATGTGGAACGTTTCGCACGCTGTGAATAGAAAAAAAATAGATGGAGAATTCCCCTTCAATACTAATTATCCGCATTATGTATCTATTTAAATATTAACAACTTATTTTCAATAAAATATGCGAAACATGAAACGATTATATTATATTGACTTTTATTTTGATAACAATCTTCAAAGAAATGCTGCCATAACTGAGGCGTTTTGTCCGTACAAACATCAGGAAGGCAGCAAAATGCATGTATATATGTGTTTATAATTTAACCAGTATTCAAATACTCTAGTTTGTCTAGTAGGCATTTGTATATGAAATAATTTTAAAGATTGGTTCTTGAACCTTAAAAAATGAAATTTAAAACTTTCGGATAATATTAGTACTTGGCCATGTTGAAAAAGAAATACAAATGTTTCACCATTATTCATTTACGATTGTCATTCGAAACGAAACAGAAAATACGACGCCAATTGAGACAAAGTGCTCTTCTGTAGTAATCACATTACAGAAATCCAAGAAATCTTAGACATACAACAAGAAAAAAGTTGATGCATAGCATCAAGTCGGCGCAATGAAATTAGAAGAAAAACGTGCATGCAGATAGCCAAAAATGGTTATTATTTCAATGACAATATTTTGTTTTATGTTGGGTGTACATTTGCTCGAAGGACATTATGGTTAATAATATTGTTACAATAGTTTAAGCCCAGAATTAAAGATATTCTGTTTTTTCCCCAAGATAATCCTCCGGTTAAAACTAAATTATAACAAAAATATTAGGGATGCAAACGAATATTCGAATATTCGAATATTCGATCGAACGTTTGGTATTCGAATGTCAAAATCAGTATTCGAATATTCGATTTTTTTAATAAATAAAAAATAAACCTTTTTGCTACCACTGTCCTATGTTGTGTATAATTTTCGTTTCTCTTGTTTTTACAACGAATGTTCCGTAGTGTCGGAGGCGTATTTTTAAAATATACATACGTTTCTTCGGATGAAATAGAGTCAATGGTCTAATACATAGATTTCAATAGCATGAAATTCACCTTTTATTTGAACCGGCATGTTATGTTAATTCCTTGCTTTATATTTTGTAAAAGTTTTTGTAACACATTTCACTCATTATGAGTGTATAGAACGGGAATAAAAACACTATACATCAAAGGGGAATTATCTGGAGTTTATTCCTTCGAATTACATTTTCAAAACAAACAATTAAGCTCAAGATTAATTTTTCAAAACTCGGCATTTTTGCTGTCACCAAGGGAGATTACTGCGTAGGAGGTTTACAAACATAAAGGATATTTTAATAGTACCGTGTAACGTCCATCTATTTGATATCAATCGGAACACCCCGGCCTATATCTTTCTCGGAGATGGCCGAGTTGTTATGATTGAGTTGGTATTTAAAATCAAAATTTTCAAAATGATAAGCAGGGCTGTTATAATTTAAGGTTTCATTATCAATTTAAGTGTTAAGTTTTATAAAACAAACGACACTTCATATTTTATCATGCAACGTGGAAACTATTGAAAGCATTGTTCTGCAATTTATGAACTAGTCCCTAAGTTGGAATATTTCTAAAGTAATATCAAATATAGTCGGCGCCCTTCTGGGCGCCGACTAATAAGGTAAGTGCACGCGGACTTCCAGCGTTAATTTTATTAACTTCGTCTTCTCAGAAACAAGATGCAGAAAAGTCAGATTTGGAAATGCCAAACGGTTAATCATATTTAGAATAAAGCACAACTAACACTTAAACTAAAGCATTGCAGTATAAAAAGTGTTCAACTTCATCGATATGTTGCAGTGTAATGCACAAAAAACGAACAAAATCATTATCTTGGACATGAATTTGTTGTTATCCTAGCTTGTTTAATATTCTAAAAAAACAATACCACTTATTAATTCTTAACATTCTCAGAATTCCGGAAACAAATTTGCATTCCATTTGTTTGTAACAGTAATTCTTTTTAAAGGGATATATAAATTAAGTATAAAAAATCCATATAGATACGATGGAAAACGTCTCTTTTGCGTACGACCTTATTTGTTTTCTTCCATTCAAACTTTCAAAATCAACAACATGTCTACTTACTCCACCAGTTAATGGCAATTTGGTTCAAAGATATTGGTGAATCACATTCTTTAAAAGGGGCTTAAATATGCAAATATGTGTGTATTAATGTAAAGTAATACACTTCTCATGCATTTCCCGATACGTTTCTATATAAACAGGCAATATTTCAAATTAAAAAAAAATGCCATTTCTAGTCTATAAAATCATACATTTCCTTTGAAACAAATTGATTCTAAGAAGATTTACTCATTTGGAAGTTAGTAAGCGTTAATTTTTCACGGAATCCATGTTGCATCAGGCCGGAAGTAGGCATACATCTAGTACAGCAGAAATAATTCACTCTTTGAATTTTAAATGATTTTTGTTTTCTCGCTAATTGCAGGTATTCAAAGAATACAAGTTATCATGCGCATTACTCAGACTGAAACGAAATACCACTTTGAAGAAGCATCTCAATCTTTAATATAGAGAGTGCATACTGGAACACGTACGGGCACTTGGCATTTAGTTATAACGTACCTTAATACACATGTATGATTCAATATTTGATTCGATAGGCCATTTATCAAGTTATTATACATTAATGACATACAAGTACACATGCATGTATATGAATAATGCTATGCAAAAGATTATCAAAAATATGTACCATAAGCTTTTTTGACATCTGTTTGTGATTTTGTTTCGTGTTTTATGACTTTGGCGTTTACCAAGTGCCATTAAACCGGGTAAATGTTTAAAAAAATTGCTACTTAGCTTGTTTCTGTAGTGATTCACATAAATATTTACCCAAAACAATTACGTTTATTTACGCTTTTACAATCCTCACCATCACATGATCATATTTTAGCCGGACTATACGAACAAAACCTATATGAGCACGACTACTTTCCAAAACAAACAAGTACCACTCGATATAACACCAAAGCTTTCAACTTGATTCAATAGTTTCTTATCAGGAAATGTGTTTTGCCATTTCCATTACATTTCTAACTAGAATTGACTTTAAATCAGATTATGATTATCACAGTTCTTCATCTAATTAGATTTTCCATATACATGCAGTACAGCCGAACATGTTACAGTGGGTAACTCGTATTAACAGTGCGCAGTACATACGAAAAGGCATTTGCTTTCTGATTTATGATGTTATAGAATGTACATTGATACTCTTTTGAGATATGTAACAGGCTGAATGACTCGTACATATTCCAAACAGCTGACATTTTCAACAGTGTGATATAGAACAAGGTATAGAAGCCATCAGTTTACGCTTACTGTTCAAGAAATCTTAACGAAAGTATGACCTCAACTTCATCATGATACGGTATAAAAATATAAAAACAATTATGAAGTGTAAGTACTTTATGTAAATGTATAATAAGTGATATAAATATCACAGGGTTCGCACCTATTTCTTAGCAATTTACACAAACCTGATAGATATCTTTTTAAATACTAACTGTTTTCATTTCACCTATAAGTGATATGGATATTCTGGACATATAAACATAAGGAGCTGGCTCAGATGTTTATATCCTGCGAGCGAACTGAAAACTAACAACAGACCGATAGCCAAAACATTCCGTCGAGGTAATATCAATTTCCTACTCTTGTATCAATGTAAAACTGATCATATCCGGCAAATGTAATTTCTGGCATATTTATCACCATCAATACTAGACATAAAACGCAAAAGAAATATTCGCACCGTTTTATTTTTTTCTAGCAGCACAAACCATGATCAAGCTTATAATAATATAAGCTGTTTTAATATATAAATAACAATATATCTTCTGTTAAACAACTATACCGATTTCGAAATACATTGTGATTATGTGCTTATATAGAACAATGGTACAGTTTCCTGTATTTGTCAATACTATTAATACTTGCTATGTTGTAAAGAGTCGGCCGCTTACTAGTCACGCATCCTACAATAATAACAAGGAAGGCTTCAATGCCGATCATTGATGATTTTAAAAGGCTTGGGTTAGTAAAGCAATTAGTATGCAAACGCTTTAGTTGTTATTAAAATTAGTTAAAGTAATATCAATTAAACTGTGAGCAAACATTTTATAATAAAACAAAACCTGTCCTGTTGAGAAATAAAATTGAAATTGATGTTTCCAAGAGATTGCATGGTAAAATGATACTCAAGCACACTAAGATTTTTTCCGGGAGGCGAGTAAATAATGAATTGAGCTCAGTGATCGACATTTTTATACCAACATAACTCAGAAAAACGTTATGGTAAAATAAAGGTAGACAGTACTTAAGTTCAATGTTCTAATACATACAAAGAAGAATGGGTTATTAATTACCAGTTGTACATTAATGATTAAAAAGATCATGTCTTCACTGAAAAAGTGAACTCTATACTTTGTGCATTTTGATTCAAGGGAATTTCAGGACCATTACACGTTTCTTTCGTATATATTGACATTGTAATCCAATATGAAAACAAGATGGCTATCAGTATTTTTTTTACATAAACCCTGTCCCTATTTTGGTATATTGCAGGAGTTGTAGTCCTCTCGTAGAGCTCAATGCTCATGTCATTTACAAATCATACGCGATAACTGAGAAATCGCCTCTTTTAGTAAAGAAACATTTCGAAAACACGAACAATCGGGTGTTAATTAGTACTTACTTTAACAATTATATATTTTACAACGATTGTGAAGGAAGCTTAGCTAGCTTATACTAAGTCACTTCCGTTGGCACAATGTTGCGCGAGAGTGTGATCTTGTGTTGTGGGGGAAACCGGAGTACCCGGGGAAAACCAACTTGTCCGGCGTTGTGACCACTAACCAAACTCACATGCGCCCAGACCGGGAATCGAGCCCGGGTCGCCTGGGCGAGAAGTTAGTGCGCTAACCACTGCATTAACCGGACAACCGTTAATTAGTACTTGCAAGTCGCTTTTGATTCTATATTTCACGTAATGACAGATAAATTTGAGACAATAACCAATTATAATGTTTTAAGTATTTGGCTTTCAAAGCCTGGTTTTCGTTGAAAAAATGATGTATGGAATAAGCGTTTCACATTCTATAAAAAGAAAGTTTCCAGTCTTCAAAGATTCAAATTCATTCGTTTAAAATGATATGAAAACATAAGCGTTGCTTTTCATGGGTATTGATAACATTATTTAGGATAAACGACTAACCATCTTCTATGATTTAGTGCAAAAAATTCAGAATCTGATTCCACTTCAAACTATGTTTCTATTTACCCTGTCAATACTCATTAGTTACATCATCTATCTCTTGGAAACATTCACTACTGCTGGTGATTAATATTATGCAATTAATGAAAGAATATTATCGTTTTGAACGATTTACTCTTTTTATTATGATAGCAGTCATCATACAACTGATACAATAACTCACGTTACTAAAGCACGACATAACATTCTCTGAAATATTCCATTTATTGTCACTTTTGCTGGATGAATCTTTACACCGTCATTTCTCTGCAAACCTGTATCAGGAAGGCAGAAGAATGTATTTATAGATGTGTTTTCAATTTTTATATTTATCTAAAGATCATATTTCGTCTAGTAAGTATATGTACATGTTAGACTATTGAAGGATTGGCTCTTGCAAAGACTATAAAGTGTACGGTCGATGTTAGTACGTTGTCATGTTGAAATAGAAATACAAATGTTTTACCAATATTCATTTACAACAGTCATTCGAAAAAATGACTATACGTCGCCTATAGAGACAAAGTTCTATCCTGCATATATGAAATCACAGGAACAAATCATAGAAATAAGATATTAAGATAAGTGTTCAACTACCTCAACATTTATTTTGTTAGCTTCTCTTTAACAAATAAGGTACAAACCAGCTAAATTTGAAAATAGCAAACGTTTAATCAACGTTTGAACAAGGCACAACTTTCATTAAAATTACAGCAACTCAGTGTAAAAAGTTTCAAAATCATTGGTATTTTGTAAAGGCTTACATAAACAGAATCTTGAACACAAGATTAATGTTTATATCTAAGCTTGTTGATAATTCTATTTTCATAAAACTTAAAAATTCTTAAAATTCTCCGAATTTTGGAAACAAGTTTGCATTCTTTTTTATTGTTATTATTCCTATTTTAAAAACCAACAATGTCCACTGAGTATACTTTTTCTAGAAATATATGTTTCAAAAGTAGGTATAAATATATGTTTCAAGTAGGAAGGTATGAGATTGAAACAGTTGATTTCATAGAAACACATTTAACCTATTTTTAAATTCAACAGATTAATTTAATAATCATGAATTCTGATAAAAGTTATGCGCATTTTGATATATGTATTTGAAGAAAAGGGTGTACTTCTCAATGTTGCATTTTCAGTAAGATTTTACATTTGCTTTTAGAATTATGTCTGACTAATTTGATATAATATGCCATTTTAGTTAATTGGATACTCTTCTAGCATAGCCGTTGATCCATGTTTACAATATGCAATCATTTTTTCTGATGTTGGCTTACGTCGCGGGAGTCGTAATGTTTTCCCTTTCGTATCGTGATAACATTCGGGGGAACGAAATAATCAGATACCGGTTCTTATTTGTACTCTCCAGCCAACCCCGTAAGCGAAATGTTAGTGAATTCCTTTATCATTCTGAATATGATGGACTAAATGGACGTTCTTGACATATATACATTTGGACCTGGCTCAGATGTTTATATCTTCCAAGCTAACAAAACATTTACTATACGCCGATAGCCAGAACTGTCCATTAAAATAATATCAATGAATTACTTATGTATATATGTAAAACAGTCCATAATAGCTTAAAATGTGAATAAGCATATTACTTCTTTTTCCAATATATTTATAACAATCTACCTCCGGTAATAGCAATTATATAGATTTCGAATTGAACTGCATTTAATTAAAACAAGGTCGGAATGTTAACATGGCAAAAAATATTAAGATGTTTTTTATCAAGACAATATTGTACAATGAACAAAGGTTGTTATATTCTTGTAAATTATAGTCAGAGGTTCCTGTATTTTTCGTATTAATATTTTAACATAAAGCTGTATTGAAACGAGAGAAAACGCTTACTAGTAACGATTCCTAAAAGGATAACAAGGAACGCTTTATATTTGCTTTTGGGGCTAAAATAAAATATTTTCCATCAAATTTGAAGATACAGGCAATGTAATTCTGCTACAAATTGTGTTCATCAAATGTTGACAATCTTGTCTTAAATATGATTTAGTAGCAAGCGAAATTCAAAATACCAGTATTTGTATCATTGATGATGTATATTGACAATTATGGTAGATGCAACACTATCAAGTATCCATGTCATCTGCCGTCGCTGTTAACCATTTTCAAGAGTCACCAAGTCCTACGTAATGATCTCAAAGTAACAGGAAAACCAGGGGGAGGGGGGGTCGTTTCGTTAAGAATTATAGGAGCAATTGCGTACCTAGGAGAGATTATAATAGTTGTGTACCTAGGAGAGCTTATAATAGTTGCAGTGCATTGTTTGAAATTCTTTTTTGGTACAAACTCGCCTATAATATCTTTGATAAAACGACGCGCTGTTGGCATGTAACTTTTGCGTAGAATGCATCGTTCTCATGCCGCTACTGTTGCATAGTAGATAACATAAAGGCTAAGGATAATAATTATTTTAAATGGACTACACGAAACACTTTATATTGAGATACACTAGAGTACTAGATGATATTGGAGATTAATAAAAGTAATAGTATCCCCGTAACAATCCGATTGTATTTTTGGTGACTATTCATCTTTTATTTCCGGATTAAGAAAGTAATATTTTAAACAAAAATAATATGTTATAATGAAGTACAATTGCATGTTAACATTTTTGCAAGCGCTTGAGCTGAAAGGAATTCATACAGATGTCTAAGCGTTTCCTCTGCTGACATTTTAGTTGACATAAACATCTGTTCCATCTTATGTAATTAGACATCAATTAGGAGTAACACGTTTCTTTGACTAAATACACGCCGTATTTATTTGCAGAATTTAAAGACAAATCATCTTTAAATATAAATTGTTAGATTAACCGGCGGGCCTATTGATCTTAAACTTACAAAGGATAGGCATTTCTGGTGACGTCAGCCGTGCTGGAAAATCCCTTCTGGAATCCCCCCATGCCAGATGAGTCACGCGCTGTGACGTAATACTTTTTATTTATTTTATTATATACTTTAAGTAGCCATAATTTGAGATTTCAATAGATGAGTTTCATAAACATTAACTTTGCAAAAATATATCTTCACAACAAATCGAAATAACCCTTCAAAGACTTGATATCGAAGGAACTTATTGACGTTGACAGTGAATAACAATTACTGCGCGTCATGACGTCAGTAAACATTATCGCACGCGCTTTTTGGTGAAATGTACAACAATGAGCTTTTTATGCAGTTTCTTCACAAAAAAAGATAATTAAGGTATGCTAGAAAAAATATATATCATGTGTATCCGTTCCGGATAGAAAAATCCGACCCTCGGGCACGCTGCGTAGCCGGTAACTCGGCAAGCCTCGTTACCAGGTAACGCAGGTGCCTTCGGATCGGATTTTTCTATCCGGAACGGGAACACATGACAGATATTATTAATATGGAGATGTTGTAATAATTTTAAGAGAGCATAAGAAAGTGCAAGAAATTACTTCATCGGTTCATGTTTCAGTTATGCTTATTATTGTTTTATTGAGATGATACTGACTGTGATAAATAAGGTTTTATTTTTTAAATGCTGATAAATGTTGGGACAGGTATGAGGATATATTATATGGTCATACGCCTTGTAGACTTGTGGTCCGGTGAACTCGAGTTTCACTGCCCGTTCCAAGGCGGTAATACTGTCATTTGTCGGTGACGCAATTCTGATGCGCGATTAGTTTGGTTGTTAGTTGGTTTCTCTCGTTCAGTGTCGATTGACCATTACCATGTACCGTAGGGGGATTATAATTCATATTTGAACTACTGGACTTGTCCCTAAAGTTTTCATAGTATTACTTTAAATTTAAAGATTGCTGTATAAATTACTTAAAGAAGCGTTAATAGCAGGTGAATAGTTAATGTCAGTTTCTTACAAAAAGGTCTTTAATATGGATGTGTATTGTGTTACGTTGCTACACGTATGTGAGTCAATAGCTGATTCGATAGGTCTTTTATAAACAATATCAAATTGTAATATATAAGTTAAAGATACCTACATAGGCATGTATACGAATACTAAAGTTATTTTTACTCCTAATTCTTCCAAATAGGATGTACCATATTTTTTATAATTGTTTTAATGTACCGAACCTGTTTAATAAATATCAAAAACAATGGTCCTTATGGAGAAAAGCGTGTTTTATATGAAAGAAAGGTGCAGAGAAAACCTTATGAGAGAATAGTTAATCACTGAAATTATTAACCAGTCATTAAATATCTGTGTGTTTTAGTTATTAAATGCACGGTTAACAGTAGTTATTATTTTCGATAAAAGCGTGATTTAGTAAGTTAAAGGTTGATCACTCAAAATGTATAAACAAACAAGAACCACTCGCGATGACACACAAGAGTTAACCTCTGATAAAATGGTAAGCTTCTTATCAGGAAAATGTATTTCTGTCACTTCAATCACCTTTATAACCAGCATTGCCCGTAAACCAGATTACAGTTGTCACAGTTCTTCATCTAATTAGATTTCACTCTTTCCATAAATAAATCTCAACAGGTAGAAGTAGGTTATCTGTATTACCAGGACGGAGTGCAAACAAAAATGCATTTGTTTTTTGAATTAAATGTTATACTTCGTGTCTGGTGATATAAAATCATTATTCTCGAATAATTTATGTCAGTCTTTTTTATGAACTTTCACGTAATTGTATGACGGTGATTCAATTCAATGACGCAAGTGAGGATGGTACGGAGACAGCACGATGAAACTCTGTATGTCTGTATGTAGCAAGCTTATGTTGACGCAAAGCTATTGACACTACTAACAACATTTAGGGTCAGGTCTCCATAATTAAAACTTGACTTGTTTTGGTTTTATTTTTTGGTGACTTAATATTTGTGATGAATAGTTTTGGACATTATTACTGAAATTATTTCTAAAACAATATGAACTGCTTGCGTTAGTGATGTCGAATTTTTAAAAAAAATGTATTATACATGACGTTTTATACATGTACGTGTATATCAATTGATATCCTAATTGCGTGTATGTTCAAAATATCTAAAAATAATGAACTCGTTCTGGCATTATGATAAAACAGACCATGTGGTTTAGGTTCGGGTATTTGTATTGTCTTTTTCTGGTAAGATTTTTTTTTATTTAAAACAAAAAAAAAATAAACTAAAAATAACCAATACTTCACCATGGTTAAAACGTAAGATAATTGAGCGCGTCAATCATGATATCAACAATCTTTAAACGCTTGGATTGTGTTTAGTCTGTATTCACAACCGTGAAGTGCAAAGCTATTAAATGCAGTCAGCATTGTTTAACGAATTCTTGCAACCACTTAAAACGCAAATGCATTTTGGGTGTAAACTAAATGCTTTTGATGGTAGTGCCAATGTATAAGACAATAATGTTTTTAGGCTAGTTGGCTTGTCTTAAGCGTTTATAGGCCAAATTCTGATTTCGGATTTTGCTCTACTGGTAGAAAAAAATTCGAGGAAAATATTCAGCAATACCTCCGGATCAAAAACCATTAGACCTGACAGGTTGAAAATGAACGTTGTTTCATTATATTATTAAGTCCCAAATTATGCAAGCATTGTATTTCTCTATTAACGAAAAAAAATAATGGGTGCACTACGAATGTATTACTAAAACTTACTTGAAACATTTCAATTATATTGTAGACATTGTAAATTTGAGTACAATACACATTAACCTATGCAAACTTAACGAAATTAGAGACTTACCAGGAAATGAAATTTAAAGAGCCCCTTATCAAGGCATATTGAAATTCAACCGGGATAATTTTGCAAATATTAGCCATTCAATTGCAATTTCGCCTTATGTCATATATTTTCTAAGATGTTTGTATTGAATTATGTTTACAAAATTCTGATACACAATAAACTATCTACAGTTTCATATCAAACAATGGAATTTGATTATCGACTTACATGTTTATCAAAAGAATGGTTAAAAACGTTCTAGCACCGTGTACACAATACCCATTGCCATCTGTTTCTCAAAAGTAACATCGGCATATAATTAATATCAAAGGAGTAATCTTTGAAACCTAGGAATCACAGGGTTAGGGTTCTACATATCAGTACAAATGCCTTTTGCCATGATCTCATTTTCGAAATGAATTCTCATAATATATATATATATATATATATTTAAAACATGCATGTGTGTATAGAAAGGCAATTTGTGAACAACAAACATTCATATTGTTTGAGTGTACGCATGTCCCTTTGCCTTATTGTTACATGTTAACTTATTTCATGTTTCATTACGTGTTTCTATCACATCAAGGGACGTATTTAAGTAAATATGTTATTTAGGTCTTAGACTTGTTTCAAATGATGTTTTCGTAATTCAATTTGGATGTGTATGACAGCAACAAAACATTCTTTTTATCATTCCCTGCCCTTTAAAGACATTTAGACGGATTTTGTCAACAACAGATTAATAAAAGCTTCGGTCGTCGAAGTCAGGCAAAATCAAAAGTTGAAACTTTATGTAATATCATAACAGTATTTATATGAAAAACAACAAAAAATCACTAGGCCGTAAAGCGCTATTTTCATTATTTTGCAAAATGTAACAAAGTTGTGCTAAAGATCAGAGAGCTAAACACAAAAGAAATAAGTTAGTGTTACGTAAGTGTATGTGGCATGATGCCTTTCAAACCAGCAATGGCGGTTTGGTATCTTAATAGATTTTGTTTTTGTTTGCCTTGAAAAATTTACAATGCTCGAGGTATGCATCGTAGATAGAGTCCATCCTCATATGCAAATAAAAAATGAGACAATAACCTTGCCGAATCCAACGTCAGATTCCAGTGCAAAATGAACTCGTATTGAATAAAGGTAATGTCTGCTTATATGCATACTCGCTGAATAGATTGTAGTTTGATCATTGATTAGATGTGAAATGAACCCATAAAACAAATTGATGACTGGCAAACACTGGGGTTCTAATGGAGAGCATAATCCTTCTTGAGACTTTTATTTGCTTTTCGTTGTTGGGGTATTTATTTTTCATTTCAATTAACAAATCAAAGAGCCCTAAATGTGCTCATATATTTAGACTGGGCACGCCATTCATCTTCGTGTTGTTTACACACTTAACTAATATACGTTGTATTATGGTTGTGACGTCTCAGTCTCGATGTTATAAATAACATCCAAGCAAATTCTGATTACAAAGTGCATTCCACTTAACAACATTTTTACGAATCAAATGAAATAATGGTAGACAGATTTACAGAGTTATACAATAGTCTATAACTGGAATCAACTACTAGTATGTTACGATACGAACAATTTTGAGTATGATTTAAAACATTCTATATAATTCCCCGATTGGAACACAAGTCAATTTAGGATGCTGTAAAATGCCATTCACCTAAAAAAAATGATAATAAAGTGTCGAATATGCTAACTCATGAAAGTCTTATATAATTTCCGTTTACTTTGCTTACTTACTGAATACTTTTTATAGCACACAATACGAAGTTATGCAATCATTCAGTAGATATTTAATGAAAAATACTCAGGTTGGAAAAAAAACATGAAACGCTAGTTTAACAAGTATAATTTCAAGAAAGCTAAACCACTCAATATTCTTGTAAATAAACCTTTTAGTTTCATTGAACCCATTCATATAATTTCGGCCTGTGGCGAACAAATGGTTCTTGTAGAGCCATTAGAATGGATAGATTATTATTATTACCAGAAAATGTGATATTTTTGCTAAAGAGTTAGGTCTGTAATTACCTTTGAATTTAATGTTAATGGAAAAGAACTTATTACTAGCTAATGTGTCACTCTATTACTCACATTAAACTCATACCGTCATGCTTCGAACTGTTTTGATCTTCTAATCTAGCTTTAAGACCTTATCCAAACTGGCCAAATTAACAATAGGTAAAAGTAATATGCAGTAAGTACAATGCTTTTAAAACTTTTAAATCATGTTTATTAGTAGTATGTAACTAAAAGAAAGAAAGAAACAAATACAATATTAGATAATGTACCGTTTGGTATAAAGCTCAAAAAGAATGTATTATACTCTGAATATTGCATTAAAAAGCTACATATAATTTTATATAATAATGGTTTCTTCCAGTAAAAGTACTTCTATCGAAAACGGGACGAGGATTTACCATTGTAAGGAATGAATTCCGGGATTGATGTCGTTATCGGGGTATGAACGCGATTGGGATGGTTGGACAACAATACATAGAAAAAATAACATATCATAAATAATCATTTTCTGAAATGTTGATGTATTTTTACGGGATCTGCTGACACAATATGCAAAAATAACAATTTAAACAATTTTTATTTAATATATTGTTATGTGATGATTCGCGATCCGAACATATCCGAAGATGTTGCGTTCATCGGATGATAACCGCAATTGCCGAAAGGTAGTTCATTTTAGAAATGGAAGTTGAGGTGTAAATATTTGAGTATGGCAGGAAATCCTGCTCTAGGATTATGAAATAAATCTTTATTTCGTTTATATACACACCAATTAAATACGTTTTATAATAATAATAATAATAATAATAATAATAATAATAATAATAATAATAATAATAATAGTAATGGGAATAATGATGATAATAACAATAACAATAATAACAACAACAACAATATTTATAATAATAATAATAATAATAATAATAATAATAATTGTAATTTTAATTATAATGATACTACTACTACTACTACTAATAATGATAATAATATTGATAATAATAATGATCATAATAATAATAATGATAATAACAATAAAGTTGATACTAATAATAATAACAATAATGATGATACTACTACTACTAATAATAATAATAATAATAATAATAATAATAATAATAATAATAATAGTAATAATTATAATAATAATAATAATACTGTAATAATAAAAAACGACAATAACTGAGTAAAATAAAATATCCATGTTACGTTCGCTATAAAAAGAGTATGTGAAATGTAAAGTATTGTTTTAATTATGAAAAAAGATTACCGTTAAATCTGTATAAACTATCCCGCTTGAATGTCATATACGTCCGCCGTCTTGCTATGCCTCTATACCAACACTAAGTCCACAGCCTTTAGAAGTGACATGCACAGCTTCTCTGCAAACAGGCTTTAAGCCGTCGTCAGTTTTAACCGATCGATGCAAAAGACGTAATTTACGTCACTTGTAAGCCCGTGCGCTCAATGCTCTTGAAAATATATCCAGATAATTACATTAATTTCAAAGTCACGATATAACCTTGAGAAAGATAGGATAATTACGATTGTTAAGATATTTTTTATGCAAATGTCAGAAAAGATAACATGATTTTCTGCTGAATGAATGGAATCAGGATTAGAATTCAGACCGATCCTTATCCAGCCTGTAATCACGTGGATATCTGTTTGCTCTGGATATAACACTGAGAGAGTTCGCACAAAATCCACTATTTCTGAGACATCGATACAATACCGATAGAGATCTGTATTGATAATGAATTATTTGCTTTTCACATATCACTGAAGGTCTTGACATCTATACATCTGGCGCATGTTCCAATGTTTATATCCTTCCAGCCAAAGGAACCAAATGATACGCCGATAGCCAGACCTCTCAGATGATTGGATACGTCGAAGAAGCATCAACAATTTACCTTTGTATCAATGCAAAGCGATTCGTGTCTGGTAAATGTAATTTCTGACACATTCATTAACATCATTACTATGCATTACCATTCCTAGAACTACAAATGAATAAGGATGTATATCAATAGACTTATTCTATTTTTTTTTAAGTATGTCCTTGTTTGAAGAACTTCAAACTTCAACTCATTTTCAGATAGGAACATACTAGCTGAATTTAATCACTATAATCTGTGTTTTTATTGTTACGATTTATCTATACGAATGGGGTCATTTATTATTGTGGTAGTAGTAGTTCTTGGACATTTTAATAACATGATGTCATTTTTTTTTAAATAAATGCTGTATATAATAATATCTTATAAGACATGCTTGATCATTGAATAATATTGTTATTACACGTGTTTCGCGACGTCTGACGCACCATGTCTACTTGATATACACCGGAAATAAAACGGAGGTTTTTGTGTTGAAAAAAAATAATACTTAAAAAAAAATATGATTAATTGATTTTCAACAGACACTTGATATTATTCCTGTTGTTTGATTTTCAAAAGGAAAACTTTTTTACTTTCCGACATCAACACACCGAGATGTACACAACAATTGGTACAGACTGTTTTCATACGCATATGCCTTGAACATAAGTATTTATTATTATTATTAGCCATGTGCTCAACTGATCTTAACTTGGGATGAACTAATCCCAGTGTATCCAAAGCTACCTGAGCTTTGCTTAAAACCGGTAGAAAACTTAGTGAAGACACAGTGGGTGTACGCAATTAATCTATTTTCACAAAATGGGTTAATAAACCGAACCTGGTCACTGGTAGGTCTGGGTAATTAATTTTATGCGTTCGATGATATTTATGTGTTGTATGAAAATAATAAATTGTTATAGGGATTACCTTACAAGAAATGCGCAATAAGATACTACCATTTGTTTAGACATACTCTTAACCCAGAGTTCAATACATCACTTCGGGATTTCCTTGAAAACATAACTGTTGATTAAGATATTTCTCAAAGTTGGAAATTACAACCTCTAACCTGAATAACAGATCGGTTTTTCAATATGGTAAGCTGCTTTTAAAGGGGCACAATACCATCATCATCATCATCATCATCATCAACATCATCATCACCACCACCACCACTATCATCATCATCATCATCATCATCATCATCATCATCATCATCATCATCACCACCACCACCACCACCACCACCACCTTTTAAATTACAACCTCTAACCTGAATAACAGAACGGTTTTTCAATATGGTAAGCTGCTTTTAAAGGGGCACAATACCTTCATCATCATCATCATCATCATCAACATCATCATCATCACCACCACCACCACTACCATCATCATCATCATCATCATCATCATCATCATCATCATCACCACCACCACCACCACCACCACCACCACCATCATCATCATCTAACTTTTAACCCTTTACCCTCTAGTATACAAGATTTCAGTTGATTCAGTTGTTCATGAGCACTCGTATTGATCAAAAGATGAACATGTATTAACTTGGAAATCACGTAGTCTGGTAGGTTGTTCACAATGCCAATCTTTAAGTGTTTAACTGTAATGTATAGCTTTTTCAGCGATAATCTTGGTATTCCGTCAGAAAATAAACACCTGAGTGATGTATTATTGTTTATACCAAAGGTTTTTAATATTTATTATTCTAAAGTACGGTTGATTAGCCTATGAGGTCTAATACCTAAGCATGTGTTGCGATCTGACATCTCAAAGCTAATATTGGTATTACAAAGCTAATATTTTCAATCTAATTGAGGATTCATGCCGCGTGATTCACCCATAAAGTCTGTTCATCGCATGTTTCGGAAATGTTTATATTTTATCTTAAATACATTCTGGAAAAAAACAGAAAACACAAACAAGAACTACAAATAACAAACGTGGTTTAATTTTTCATTGACAGCAATGATAGATGAAACATTGTTAAGATTCCCCTAGCATAGCCGAAAGCGGTAATCCATTTTAAAATCTAATTAAGGCATATCCACTGCGGAAATACTACAGTACGACCATTAATTTTAAATTAATATAATATGTTTGAACCTGCCTTAATTAACACAAATCTAGTATATCATAGGCCCCAATTTAATAATGAAACGTCAACTTTAATATATGCCTTTCTCTTAAGGAATTTATTTTCGGCTGTGCGCAGATTACATTTTTAAATAATCAATTCAAATCACAATCTCATTCTCAACACTTTTTTATAAAAAAAATTAAAATAGTAGGACATTGCTGTAATAAATACTGTTTTACTATTTTAAAAGCTAATTTTTACGTGTATAATGTTGGTAAGCGTCCTTGACCAATTTTCTTAATATAAAAATTCCTACGACACAAATTGTTCTTTAGAAATAACTAATTAATAAAAATGAATTGTGCTCGATTTCAATTTTTGCTCTAGAATTAATCATGTATAAAATATTCGAACAAACACCATCATATTGACATAAACTATGAAAGAATGCGCTTTAACAAAAGTAAAACAAGCTCAATTTTGAATCATATAATGCTGTTATGTGATAAAATTAGTGGTGAATTGACTAAAATGTTTATGTAATACTGGAACTATATAAACGGAATAAAGCTAATTATTGTTGTTTTTTACTGTTGACATGTTAAAGTGTAATTTTTATTTCGGAATGTTTTGTGTCATTTGAACTATTAAAATTGAAAGACTCACCACCTTAATTGTTTGTTGGTTTAAGATAATATGTATGAATATATATAACTTTCCCAATAAAGCATTTTAGAAACCTTTATTTTGCTTCGTTCAAAACAGGCAAATAATTTCAGCTATAAGAAATACTTTCAACGTAAAGACAATAACCAATCTGGGTTCTGGGTTATATAGCCAGAATTTGGTATCGTGTTTTTGTTTTCGGGTAGAGTATATAGCAAACGTGAGATTAATACGTCTAGGACGTCGAGCACTTGTTAAAGCATTTATTCCTGAAAAGTAAAGCACATTTCTTCTACAGTTTATTTCAGCGAATAATTAAGCCTTGGACGATAAAGAAATAAATAGTGGAAAGGGCTATTCTCCTGTTGACTGTCTGCATCAAAACAACTGAACCCGTGATATTTCCAATTGATGGAAGGACGAATATGTATTAATATTATTTAGATAAAAATCAGAAACTTCAATGAGTAATACGCCTGTATGATTATAGGGAACTGTCATTTTCATTTTTACTTGAAAACGAACTCAGAAAATCACCACGCTAAGACGTTTATCATAAGATTAAATACAGAGAAGTTTGGAATTAGTTTTGTCAGTCAAAGATTTTGAACTAGAATAAAAAATGCCTAGATTGCTGAGCTGAACTGTTGAATTTAAGAAGATATTAGAACAAAGAATTGTTTCTAACGTAAACATTGAAAATACAAAATCGTTAACATGCAATCATTTAACTACTCCGTGTTGAAATTAAAGCATTTCATCAAGTCGGATATATTAATAGCGATAAGGACAGAAGACACTCATATGTCATGTAATGTACTATAAAAACAAGGAAATGGGAAATTGCTTCATATACCGACGACTCATGTGACAATTCTCATCAGCAATGCGCTTTGGAATTTCTTCATGAGTCTGAGTCAATAACAAGTTAATTTATTTTGCTTAAAAATAATTTTATTATTTTCGCTAGATTGAATTTAAGGGTTGTCGTTCCTTTGCTAAGCAATCGGAACACTCGGTCTCTATCGGTCAAGTCAATACGGACTGGTTCTCGATATTTGACCCTAGCTTAAATTACACTTTTGAATTAAATTAAACCGGTCTTTGAACCGGGAATCTTTCTTAAAGTTTGCTAGTGAAATCTCGTGCGGAGAGGATCGAAATTAAAGAGCCCGCCCAGCCCAACCAGTCATAGATTTTTTTTCCTTTTACCTTTGAATTAGAATTTACCAGTTATATAAGTATTAAAGTAATTAAGTTTAGACTTTGCTGATTAGAAATTTACTTTCATGTGTTGCTGCTTTCGTATTTTGTATGTTACAGTAAGTATCGCAGCGGTTGTTCAAGTCTGGTCCACATGCACGCTATGGCGGATTGATGTCTCTCCAGGGGGCGTTCGCTTTGACAGAGAATACCCTAAAACAGTGGGGGAGCAACGGATCACAAATCGCCATCTGAATCTTTATGGAGTGCCTTCTTAAAGAGTGCCAGGAATATACAGTCGCTTCTTAATGTGCAACCGCTATATGGAACATTACTTGTGACCATGTTGTTTCATCAGACTGAATTTATCATAACTGGAAACTCGTGCGGATGGGAGTTCAGTATGGAACACTTGACGGTTGCCATAGAGAGGCCATGACAGAGTGTCGACCCTCGCTTTAGTGGAAATGACTTTGGTTATAGATACATTGGACTGGACCAGACTTGTGTACATCATGTACTTTCTTTGCATGTTGAGAATGTGCCTATATTTTGTTTGTGATTTAAGAATGTCTAAATATGGAACAATGGACATCGGAAACTGCTTTCTGCTTGCAAAAAATAGCTGCATTGTTGCTTTAATGGTTAACCAGCGTAATTTGGTTACCGGTAGATTACATTTGAGGTAGTATTTAATAAAAGTTTGAGGTAAATGACTGCTGCTTTCCAAGGTCCCACATGTTTTTGTTTTTACTATACCTAGTCAGTCGTGAAGGCGGGGGAAAACATTCGCAGGCCGAGAGCTGGCTAGGCTGTCATCGATTTCAATTTAAAAATGCATACATATATAATTTATGTATTTGAGCTTGTTGAGATCTTTTACCTTGGTCGAGCACCTCGGTGCTAGTTATCACTCGGTATGGGAATCAACAAGAGGGCTATACATATTAAATTGGGAATTATACACTAAAATCAGTTAAGTAGGATTAATATAGATATAAATAACGTTTATTATCCCGTTGCTGGAATAACAAATTCTTAAGGAGTCTGCTGCATGTCTGTTTCTCTAGGCCGGGAACATTCTAGTACTTGGCGTCCCGGTGGTTGCGTTGTTCCGTTGCACTGCGTTGCGTTGCCATGAGATTGCGGAGATGTATTGCGGATGTTGCATTTGCTGTTGGCAATTGGTGGTTGCATTGTTGCGTTGCGTTGCGTTGCTAGGAGACCGCGGATATATTGCGGGTTTTGCAGTTGCTTTTGGCAAAAGGAGCATTTGCACGTAGACCGTAGTTGATGGGTTGTCTCATTATGCCAAACAGTCTGTTCCAGCATGGGCATATCATAGGACACTATATAATTAATAGAGTACACTTTGAATATACACTAAATACAACGGCTGAGCCTAGCCTCTCTCGGCTTGCGTGGTTCTTTCCCACTCGGACTTCCAGCCGTGTGTCACTAGGACCTATCATGGAGTCCGTTCGTTTTCACGGCCATATTTTGCCAATCCTTTTACTTTTTGTTCGGTTGTTGTACTTATTGCAGTTATTATGTAGCAAGGTTATTATGCGATTATAATGTTTGTTATGCAGAAGATGAGAAGTAAAACTAAGGAACTGGCAATGTTGTTTATTTGGTTTCTATTTAACAAAGTAGTAAAATAAGGCAAATTTATTTCATTTCCAATATGCCAAACATATTCGAGTTCAAAGCTTGATTTGTGAATATTGATAAATAGTGTAAAATGTTCGCACTCTGTGATGAAAAGAATTACAATACTTAAAGAGGAATTCACTTTTAAGAATAAGAAATATCACAAAGTTTATTTGCAGACATTTCACTTTACGCGGAGAGTTGAAGATATCTCAAAGAGCAATGAATTGCCATCTTGAAAGATATTCATTTTGACGAATAATTTCCGAATCCAAATTCTGCTATAAAACAAGTTAATATATTGGTATATACAAGTATTAATATTTTGTCAATTTAACTCTTTTCGTTTTACTACAGAATACATCATTTGAGTACTGATTTAATTAGACATAAAAAAAATGTGTTTGTTCGTTCCCACGTTGGCCCCAAGACTTATATCAATGCCAGAGGCCAGGAGGCATGTGACTAAGTGTGTAACATCAGCTATAATAGAGATTCTATACCACCTGCCGAGCATGCCCGTGTTGTTAGGATGTGCCATGTCTCGCGGCCTACTTTAAGTTATTATAGAAAAACGAGATAAGGATAAGCCAGTCGTTCTTGATACTAAACGATTCACTAGTGGATCTGTGTTTATACTAATATTAACCTCACTCATGAGGTCGAAACTGCGTTGTTTTGAGCCTATTAAACAAACACATAATAACAATAAAAACAAAGACAGAAATAACATTAAAACTAGCTTTGTATAATACGTTGACCATAGCTCTTAGCTATTTAGTATTACACATAAGCGATATGTATGCTTTGCTTTTTTATATAGTATAATCCCGTTCGATGGTCGGCGTTGGATTCGGATTGCATTGTATACATAAAAAGTAAACGCAAATTTGTGTTCATCGTCAACATTTTCTTTCTGAGATTATCGGCCGGCTGCCATTTCCAAATAAAGAACTGAACTAACAATAAAACTGTTCGATTCAATATTTTACATATATCCTAAACGAACAACAGTTCCTTTTCTACCTTTATTGGTCAAACGTGTTTTAACCCATGTTAGTGCATGTTATACTTATTGCTGTCACACATGTTGAAACATCCTCATTGAAACGTTTGGCCCCGTCCAGCGATCATTGCTTTGAGACACTCTCATATACAACAAAGCCTTCAATTTGTGAATGACTAGTCGTATCATATCCCATCATCTGTATGTTATTGGTTTAAAATACGTTCAAACATGTTAATATATGGCTGTTGTCATTAAATCCACAAAGGCATACAATAGGATGAATTTTACGTCGTTTAACATAATGCACATTGTTTGGTAAACAAGCAATTTCTTGGCAATCGGTTTTATGATTGTGTTAAACTGCATTGAATTTCTTAATTATTTATTTGTTTGGAGAAAACTTCCTTTAAGGAGTAATTTGTTGATGCATTTAAATGCGAATTGTGCAAAGATTCTCATCTGCTTAACACGATTTTGCGACGACAAATAACAAATTCGATACTGAAATATCACTTTCGTACGCAAATATCCCGTCAGTGATGCAGAGAAACAAAGCCTTAACACACGATTTGCATTCAGGTTATCGCATGTGCATGGTATAAAATGGCGATGACACATGCTACTTAATCTTGATGATAATTATGTAACAGGTTAACAGAACCTCAGTATCTTAACATAAAAATAGCTCGCATCAGAACACACACGTTACGTAAAAATATCTATTCTGTTTGTTGAGAAGAAAATAACCCTCGAAGACCACAAAGTGCCATCATGCTGTCTTTAAACTAAATGTTATTTGGTATTGCAATTAGTGAACCAAAGCTACAAAAAATGCTACATTTCATATAACAAATATGCAATTTGGTATTGAAAAGACTATCTTAGGTATTTCTGCGACAGATGCAAAGCAAAATAAAAAGATAGAGGGGATATCTAGCACTTCAATCTTGCAATGCTAATACCGAGACAAGTGTTAAATGCACATAAAATTGTTCACCTCGATCTCTCATCGGGTTTTGATTACCTGAAGATGTTACTCTATATAAAACACATCCCCATTGTTGTTACATGTCTATTCCTGCCTTGCTTTAGTTTCAGTGCAGTGTTTATATGACATCGATGTCTTGACACATTAGCGAGGTGAGTATTGTTGATGTAGGGGTGGTCTCTTTAGCTGGTTGTTTTATTATGTAGATTTTGTTCGCATTATGTGTCCCTATAACATTAATAAGAATAAATGCACGTTCGTGGACTCCATAAATGTTTGTAAATCTTTTCATGTATGCAGCTATGCTTGGAACATTTCCCAGTGTAATGCAACATAACATAGTGTAGCCATTGTCCACACTTCTCGGTTGAAAACAATACAAGGGCTTTTACGACACCTTGATATGTTTTCCGATTGGTTAACCACAATAAATAATGCTATGGGAACTACAGGGACAAGCTTTATATACAAATATCATCAGACCTGTTTGAAGCAGACAACATACAAACAACTCGGACAATTCATATGTGTGAACATGTATTTATTATTAAATTTGTATGTGACCCCCTGAAAAATTCACAATTTCTTAAGTATAAATTTACTGAATTTACACGGACTAAGTATACTTGTGTCATAAATCTTGCCGCAAAAACTTGAAGAGATGTTAATAAAAAGCATTACCAAGGTGTTCTTATTTAGTTAAACCAAGGATGTTTATTTCATATTAGATACAGAGGGTTTAAGCTCTACTATTCGGACTAGTAAGGTCTTCTTATTACAGGTATCAGTCAGAGCTGTATTTGATAAGTGTTATTATTTATTTGCATACAGAGCATGGTTGTTTTGAACCGATAGAGTTGAGATATGCATACTATCCACAATGATGAACACGTCTCAAAATTGTCAGAGTGTTTCTTTTCGGTGCAAAATGTAGTTGCAATTTTGCTTTTGTCAGCTGATTGCGAAAGGAGTCTGAGAAACTAAAAATAAACTTCGCAAAGCTCATCATTTGATAAATGATTTGTTTTGTTCGTTCAGATTATCCTTTCGGTCTGAGTCTCTGCTAAGGTGATTGACACAACTTATTTTCCTCCGTTTTAATTTTTAAAGTTACTTGACATCATCCGCTCGAAGCGATTCATAAACTAAAATATTAGAAATTAAGTCTCACTCGCTAAGCAGCAAAGCAGCTGAGATATAACGAATTTATCAAAGAAACGCTCCAAATCGCACTAGGGATCGGGAAATAATTAGAATCCGCTTATAATTTTGGTACTGTTACTCGGACAGTTATCATTATTAAGTAACGAATATATGCCTTACATGTCAAATGTCGGATTTATTATGTTTGATAGATGGGTAATAATGAATTACGTAGTTCCTTAAGATTAGTAAATACCTTTGTGCATTTAAAAATAATTGGAAAAATTAATCATTTTATTTTTAACAGATTCACTTTTCTATCTGTTAACACTAAGGATAAATGAGTTTTGTTGAAATATTTGTGTTCGATAAGTGCTTGATGGCGCATTAACGTTCCGCTTTATCCATCGTTTTTGTTGCTGTTTTTGTTATTTGATATCATGCTTATTTTATAGAGCTTGTGTAATAAATCGCAAGTTAAGGTTGTACACAAATATTGTAAATGAAGTGTTGATGTTTTCGCATTTTTCCCGATAAGGCATATATGTGTTGACCCTGCCACCCCTAGTGAGCGCAATCAGATCTTTGCAAAACGGTATCGCAGATTGTATTTTGCATTTAATTTTCATTGTCCGTTCCGACACTACCTGACTTGTCCTGAGTGTTTCTTGCATTCCTTAAGACGCAAACACTTCAATGATGCCACAAATATCCTTTCCAATACATCATTCAAGTATTAAAATTATATATTTTCAGGGTAAACATTATTTTATCCACAATTAGGCAATATTCAATGCATCGTACCAACAATAAATTATTTTCTTAGATACCTTAGAAACCTTGCCGACAATAGTGATCGATTTGGCAAGTGTTTGCATACTATAATTATTATCTTTCTTGTTGTCACAGTAGTATGTGGACTGATAAATGATTGTCTACGAAGCGCATATCTTGACGAAAAGGTATTCGAAACACTTGCAATAGATGCGATAAAACTGTTTAAAGGGCGAGTATTTGTTAAAATGAGCCTTATAGAGTTGATGTAACTTTTAAGGGCGTTTTAATTCTAAAACATAACTATTGTTCATAAACTTATATTTTTAATGTTGAATTTAGTAGTATAACTTTCCTTCCTATACAACGTTATCATTCCATCATTCAAACAGACGAGGTGCACCATTAAATACACCTCTTTTGATTGCTTTACATCTTGAACAAATGAATGTTCCTTCAGCACTCGGCGGAAAACAGATGTTTGATTTAACTAACAGGTATTAAAATTAAATTTACTAGACAAAATGGGTTGTTGTTTTTTCGAAAAAGCTGCAATAAAACAAGGATATAATATCTCAGTTTGTTTTGTTTCACGTCATAATTCTGGATTGATGATTGATGAAGTGCAGCGTGAACATAAATTAATATAGTTTTGTGAATTACCACATTATGCTTATGCACACAATGCGTGTTTATACAAAAATTGAACCATATACTTATGTGAAAAACCACGGATTCAATATACATATATGCATATTGAAATTAAAAGCCAGTTGACAATGAAACAAAATAGGAATCAAATGATTGAGCGTCCTATCATTGCGCAAAGTTTGTTAGAGGGACGGGAAATGGAGAAATACATAATTGAAGATTCAGAAAAATCCACTCGAGTCACTGTATGCCATATTTTTTCTTCTGATTTCACACTTTCCTTTCAAACAATTTTTGAGAAATTTAAATTTATTTAGAATTTCGGATTAACTTCCAGACATATAGTTGTGCAAAACCAATCAATAGCTTTTAACAGTATCTGTTTTAATGTATAGCTTTACATATTTGAGGTATTTTTGACTGATTTACTCAGCACACAAAATAGCTAAGAAATTATTACTTTATCAAAGAAGCGTTCCGGGACTCACGAAGAAACATGTAAAGATTAGCAATGGCAAAGTGCTCTGGTATTATAACTCAGTTAATTATGATATCTAATTTACACACATATTTTGGTTACAAACGCCTTACCTGAATCTTAGGTTTAACTTTGCAAATATGTGTTGCGTGTTGAATATTCGCCATAGGGATTACAAAATGACTTCCACGAAGTTGGGGAAATGAATGAGTCCAAACATTAACATATTTCAAAATTTGCTTTTTCAGAAAGATTTAAGCACATAAAAAATATTGCTACATTTCGTTTATTCAGGAGCTGAACACAATTTACGAAAGACAATTTTGTTAAAGCCTTGATATTCAAAAGGAAAAGATTAACATTTTTATTACGTTGTTATTTTTACATCCCATCAACGATAGCTATTGGAAAACTGTGACCTACGTTCACTTCCTAGTTACATAAAAACACTTCCGCTATAATAAAAGAACTTCTTTATTAGTTCGATAGTTTCAAGCATTTAGACACCTTAAACCATTTCTAGTCTCCTATCAATGACGCTTCTGAAAACAAAAGCAGCACTTTTGGGCAGTTGTGTTAAAATATTCGTTCGTATACATTGCCTAGCTCACTTAAACAACTACAAGTTTGAATTACATTGCTTTCTAAAGTTTGAACCTTTGTTATGTGACTTTTTTGTCATTATTTGTGGTTTGATCCTTGTGTTGAAGCGATTATTTAACGTTGTATTCAACATTGAGTCTAGAACACAAAGCTTCAATGTATGATTCCGGATTAAAGATTGATAAAATGTACCTTAAAACAATTTCTACCACATGGAAAAATGAACAAAAATACTTCTTTTCATAATAACTTACCCTTTAGTAGATGCACAAAAAATATATTATAACCTAAATGGACAATCCCAGTAGTAAACAAAATTGAAACATAGAGAATGGTATAGTAATACATATCGCAGAAATTTGAGTTGAATTGATGCTTAACATCGATTATTGATTTCAAGTTATTTAGGCATTCCAAATTAAAGTAATTCAAAATCATCTTCAGTTTAAATTTTAAATTACAATGTGTTTTTCGAAATTCACTCAATTAAAAAAGAGATATTTTACTGAGCTTAAATAGCTGGATATTTGATAATCGCTCATCGTGGTAGAAATAGCAAATTTCTAAATCAATTAATATGCTTATTTCGACATCAATTATTCAAATGGCAAAATATAGTTTAAGGATTTTGCGAATTGTCATTGCCATACCCACATAAATTCCGCAGACAATAACCAAACTTAGACATTTATTGAATGAATATAGTTTTTACCTAAATCGTATTTATATTATGATTAAGTACAAAGGAAATTTGAGAAAGTATTGTCAATCATACAACTAGAATAAAAAAGATGTTTCCTAGATTGATTAGGTGAACTGTTGAATTTGTGTATTTTTGTTCAAGGAAATATTAGGACAATGAATTGTTTCTTACGTCAATTGAGAAAATATAAAAACGTAAACGTGCCATCATTTGATCATTTGATTACTCGATGTTGACATTAAACCCTGTTCCTTTGATGGATATACTTCAGGAATGATGATCTTATCAAAGTGATAATGACAAAAGACACACATTCATCAGGTAATGTAATAAAACACCGACACTGTGAAGTCGCTTCTTTAATTAAAGTAAAGATCTTGGAAACAGGAAGAATTGTATGTCAATTATCATCAGCAGTGTGATTGGGATTCGTTAACAGTTAACGAATAACATTTTCAATGTGCTTAGAACTAAATGTTTGATTAGTGTGAGATAAATAGTGTATACTATTCGCACTCCGGGAATACAACGGTTCAAGAGTAAACAACTTAAATATATATATTTATTAAATAAGATACTAAATCCCCACAAAGCCAATCAAAAGACGTTCCACATTCGTTGGGAGCTGCACATGTGTTCAAGATTGATGACTTGCCATGCAAGATATACATGTCTGCGAAGAATTTCAAAATCCAAACTCTACTATAAAACATTGCGCTACCTTTTTCATCACGCACGGTAATTTTCTTATTTTAACATTTACTAAGTTTATAATAATAATGGAATAATTATTTTGTACGTTTTAACATTTTCGTTATTACAGAAAGCATCATTTGAATGATTTAACTAGACAGAACCAACGATTGACATTCCCCGTAAAATCCTGTTTATTGCTTTCAATTCGTGAAGTTCAAAACTGTACAACATGTGAAATATGCAGATATTTTGTCTATTTTCGTCATTTAAAGGCAGCTGAAAGAACATTCCCACGTTGACCCTAAGAAAAAGGAATAAAAAATAAAGCATATGGCGTATGACAATCGGTTTTAGGATAACTACCCGCAAAACTAAGTGTGTAACATCAGCTATTTTATGTTAACACGTTAAGCATCTCCCTGTTGTTAGGGTTCGCCCATCTCACGGGCTGCTGTTACAATAATACTTTTAATGATTGGAAGTACGAGAAAATGATACGCCCCATTTTTTGATAATTAAACACATTTTAATTAAGCAGTTCGAGTTGCTTGTGGAAGAATCCGTATCGCACTCGACCTTTGGTCTCGTGTGATACGGATTCTTTCACAAGCAACTGGAAGTGATACAACACCACGGATCAACCGACTAACATAATATTTCCTATGTATTACACAACAAAGACTTCTGTTTGTGAATGACTTATCGTGTCATGTCCAATCGTCTGAATGATATAGGTAAACAGTACTTTCGAAACATGTTATTAATTGGGCAAAATACTGCATTTTATGAAATCCACAAAGGCAAAGTCGCAATAAGATAAAATGTCGCTCAAAATTATTCAAATTATTTGGTAAAAAACGATTTCTTGAAAACTGATTTTAAAGATTATGTTTAACCGCATTCTATATTATTATTTTTTTGTAGAAAACCTCTTTAAATAGTTATTTGTTGATGCTTTTAAACACCAATATTGCGACAAATCTCATCTGCTTAACACGATATTGGGATGTTGGTGCAGTGTATGACGGCGGAGGGAGTAACAAACACAAGTTTACAATATTGATACATCAATACCGTATGCAAACATATCATCAAGGCGGCAGTAAAACAAAGCCTTAGCAACACGACTTGTTATCTATTGCATCTGCATGATATAAAATGAGGATGATACGTGCTACTTAATCCTTGTGATAATTGTGTCAGGTTAACATTATAACATTTATTAACACAGAAAATAGATCGCATCATAAAAACACGCATAAAATCTATCTATGTTTGCTTATTTGTAGCAGTTTGTTTAATTCCTCCCAAGTGTATGGGAATATATCATATAATATCTGTTAGACACGTTACGATCTGAATAAGTATTGTATTTTAGAATAGCAACGCGCACAAGAAATCGATTTTTTTATGGTTGCTTAAGAGAATTGCCAGAAATTTTCATTATATGAATAAATCGTTTTTCCATGTTAACGTGACAAAAATGCAGTAATTTTTCTTTAATATCTACTTAAAGCCAGAGTATGCGTGAAAAAAATATACGCATTATCATACATGTATTGTTACAGATTACTAGAAATTGTCAACATATAAAATACAACTAATGCAATGCAATGCAAACAATATAATCGTTTAAGTATTCTACTGATCTTAAAATTCATTCGAATTGTGTCTTTAATCTTTGAAACATTTTGCAAGAAAACAGGAAGAAACGTGAACAAATTAGCAAAGCGAAGGTGTTTTTGTTTAGTTTTCACATAGATAATTTAATCATTTAAATATTGGAAATGGAGTCTCACTCGCTTATCAGCAAAATAACTGAGAAATCACGAATTTATCAAAAAAACATTCCAAATCACACGAGGAATCTGGTACCAGTTACAATCCGTAAGGTTTGTTGATACTGTTAATCGGACTACTATCATTTCTTTTTTTAAATTACATACTTTATATTTAAAATGACGGATTGCAAATATTTGAGAGATGGTTAATAATAAAGTACATTGATATTTTGCGAATAAGAAAAATAACTTTTGTTCATTCGAAATAGATTGGAAAGAGTAATCATTTATTGTTTACCACATTCACAGTTTTATCTGTTCAAATTTAGGATTAATGAGTTATGTTGAAATAAATGTGTTTGTTAAGTGCTTGATCGTGCCATTATTTTCCACTTTATCAGTCATTTTTGTTGCTGTTAGGTATTTTTTCGTTTTGCTTCCATGATTTTTGTTTATTTTCTAGAGCATGTTTAACTTTTGCATTTTTATTTTGAACAAAGAAATTTTAATGTTCATGTGTTCACAATGTTCTCTGATAAGGCATATACGTGTTTAATCTCGTTCTGCCAACTCAAGTGAACACAATCAGACCTTTGCAATTCGCTAGCGCCGAAATATAGGAATAAGAATTGTATTTCTATTTTATGTTTTCATTGTTCGTAACGGCAATACTTGGCTTGTCATTATTGTTTCTTTCATTAGTAAACTCTGAAATGATGTCCAAATATCCGTAGCATAGAATTTAAAATGTATATTTTCAGGGTAAACATTATGTGTTTCCACAATTAGGGAATATTAAATTTAACTAACCCTTAGTAAATCGATTTTTTTAAAAACAGAGAAACCAAGCCGGTAATGGTGACATATTTTTGCCAGTGTTTTTAAACGTAAACCATTTAACTTTTTTATGAGCGAATCGACAACTGATTATCTACGAAACGCAAACGGCCCAGAAAAAAACGTGACCAGTCTAAAAACCATTTGCTGTCGGTGCTACCTGATCGTTATTTTTTTAGGTGAGCATGACAAAGTTGATGTAACTATTCCGATCGTTTAGATTACAAAAACGTCATTATTTTTCATTACTATTAAATGTTGTAATGTTACCTTCCTTTCTGAGCAACGTTATCATTCCCTCACGGTACACCGTCAAGTACCGCTTTCTTGATTGCTTTACATCATCAGCAAATTAAAAGATGTTCTTTCAGAACTCGGTAGAAAACAGATGTTTGATTCAATTTACAAGTCTTAGAATTCAATTTACTAGACACAAGGAGATGATATTTTCCTTTTAAATCAGGAATAAAACGAGGTTAAAAAATCTCTGTTCGTTTGGATTCACGTTCGTTATGATTCTGAATCAAAGATTGATGAAGAGCAGCGTTAATCTAAATTAATTTCGTTGTGTGAAATTTCCACTTTAACTTCTTGCTCATCAAAAAAAATACACAATGAGTCTTTATTTGGAATAAAAAGCATCCGGCCCCTCAACACAGGTTCCATAAATATGCATATTGAAATTATGAATGAGTTGAAATGAATTAACACAAATATTATTCAATATAACGATAAATATTTTTGGATGGAAACTTGTGTATGAAAATAACCATAAATATCATATTCTGAGCGCCGCATTCTAAAACTGATGTCTCCCCTAAACGGGTAATGGTTGTAAAATTATAGATGAAATGAGCAAAGAAATGAATCAAAGATCTGACCATTGTAAAATAAAAGGAAGGAAGATGGTAAAATACAAAATGGATGGCATCACCTATTCGACCAATTGCCTGCTGTAAGGCCTATGTCACTTCAAGTTCTATTGTTTGGATACAAAAACGCCACGGACCAGATAAATTCAATGATATTCACGTTCAACACTGCATTCGCCAAACTAAACGTTTTTAATTTCCTTAAGATACATTAGAACAACCTTGACTCTACTACTGACCTGACCTATTCATGCCCCACTCCCCTCCTTCTCTTAACACTACTCTCTTTCATACCCCATGCGCATTTTTGACGTTCATCTTACACATTATTCATCAAATTATAACGATTACATAAATATACAAACAATAACAACATTTAAACCATTTCAAGCAACTTAATCATGCGAAGGCTCAAGCTCCGTCTGGACAGAAAATGTCTAGAAACTATTTATTTTCTGTACATCCGTCCGATTCTTGAATATTCTGATATTGTCTGGGATAATTGTACGGACTACAAAAAAAAACGAACTGCAAAAAAATACAAAATGAAGCCGCTACAATAGTCTGTGGGGCTACTAAGTTAATTTCGATTGATGTTTTCCATGCGGAGCTATGTTGGCCTACTCTGTCAGAAAGACGCATTAATCACAAATTATGTCTCTTTTACAAAATGAAAAAAGGCCTTGCCCCAGAATATCTGTCATCCCTTGCACCTTTAAAGCTCAGTTCACAAAATTATCCGCTACGGAATGCATCTACGCAAGGACGGTTATGTCACGCACAGATTCTTACATTTGCTCTTTCTTACCTTCAACTATACGTGCCTGGAATGCACTTCTACAGAATGTACGTGATTGCCGTTCAATTGCATGCTTTAAGTATGCACTTTGTAGTCGATTGCCAGTCTGCCCGCTTTACTATTATTACGGTAACCGCCGATTGCAAGTACTTCACACTCGACTGCGTACTAGTTGCAGTGGTCTTAACTATCACCTTTATTGTAAAAATATTATCAGCTCTCCTCTTTGCGAGTGTGGTGAAGTTGAAAATAGTACTCACTATTTTATGTACTGTCCTTTATATAACGACTCTCGACAAACGTTCTTTCGTGATATGTTAATTATCACAGAAATTAACATTGGTTTTCCTAAAAATGTGTCCACACCCTATTTATATATCCGTTATACAATCACTTTGCTTATATTGTTTTTATTATATATCGTGTTTGAACTATCAAACCTATATCTAAACACACACTCTCTAGTTCTTTTTTCAGCTTTAGAAACATATTTTCTCCCATAAAACATATATATCGTCTAATCGCCAATCATACGCATTTTTCTGGTAAATGAGTAATTTAATTCCTATGGAGAAGAACTCTATAAGATATGCTTTCGTTCCAATCCATTTCAATATTATAGACAACTTGTGTGTGTTCATATTCTGTGTAGTTTGTTTGTATATGTTGAATAAAATATGTTTAAATCAAGCAGCTTGAAAGACCAACAGAAGCGATTCATAGTATAAGCTACCATAGCTTCCTTCTCAATTCTGTCAAATTATTTTGTTTTGTGCATATTTCATTTGTATACCCTCCATGTATCACTACCTCCGTCAAACATTTAATATTGAGTATGCTATAACTGTGTATATCATTATAATGTTATTTTGAAATAAATAATGTTTAAACCAAAATGGAAGATTTAGAAATAAAATCTAATTCAAAATGATACATCTTAGATCACTGGTGTCAATTTCCGCCATTTTGCCTTCTATGATGCTTTATATGCCTATTTTTAGTGCAGAAAATAATAAAATAAATAACAAAATAAATAAAATAAAAGTAAAACAATAAGAATGTTTTATTTATGTATTAATCAGGGCTGAATCAAATAAATTTATATCAATATTTATGCGAAAAGCTACAAATGATCAAGTTCACCTTAATCATTTTGCTAAAGTGGGTGACTTCCGACATAAACAAAGTCAGTATCTGAAACAAAATTAAAATAAATATTATCGGAAAACTACATAGTCCTTCATAAATGACTTAAGGGTCAACAAATTCGAAAATAGTGATAAACATATAAATTATACCTAGCAGGTAGCTTACATTAATTGATAAAAATATATATTTATGTGTGGTATGTTTGTGTTCTGTGAAAGTTATGTGTATCTTGATCAGTGTATGTCATGCTGTACTTAGCCTTGTGCCACAGCAGGATATGTCTTACCATTATTGAAATCAAATTGTAAATCAGTACGAACTAAACACATTTAGCATATATGTAAATCAAAAGCCTAGGTTCAATAGATGTTTATCTAATGTGGCTGCTATATTTATTATAGAAACAATTTTATATTTTATAAACGAAATGAACAGCACACTTACGGTAAAAATGAATTACCTTTGTTTTTACAATGTATGTAACTTCACAAGTCTAATATCAACGCGTAAATTGGGATATGAAATATCATAACTGTTCGCAGTGATATAAGCCAATACCTGTGTCTATCTTTTCTGAGTATTCAAGCGTCATATCACTCATAAAGTCAGTTTAATGTGTGTGGGTATTTGTCTCAAATATGTTCTGGAAAGGAACGAAAAATGCATGTTTTTTATGTATGAAAAATGTTCAATGACGGCTTACTGCCGATGTTTCCCGGCGCCGATGCCTTGCGAAGAAGGCTATTTTCAGGAACAACTTAGTCAATTTTAATGATCCTGAATCCCATGCAATGACATAACTGCATCTCTTATGCAGCTGAGGACATTAATGCAAAGTCTTGCTATTGTTTGAGATGCACACAAAATATAAATACCCGAGAGAATAGTTAGTTGCAAAATGATTACCGCTTTATATGGAGATCTAATGAAGTTGACATTGGAGACAAATAAATTAATAGGTCTAGCTGATGAAATCTTGTGTAAATATGCGTAACTGTTCAACATAAATTCCCGATAAAGAAAACTTTATTCTCAAGTATGTATTTCCTGCCGATTAGATCGAATAATTAATATATAAATATATGAAAGCACTTGCTGAATTGCCTCAGTTTGATTGGCGTACGTCATTTAATTCCCAAAGATAAAACATGTAAATCCGTCATAAAGTTTTACTCAGTGTTTTTCATCCGTAATAATCATATCTTTTTTGCTTTTTTTCATTATTGAAACCGTTTTTCATACGGACAAAGAAGAGCTCGCACTTGAACTCTATCTTTAAAGGCATTTAAAGTGTAACTTAATACACTCTTGGTACTAGTTGACGCCATACTTGAATATTTCCTTTTTTTAAGATAGCGAATGGAAATATTAATGTTACCATCAAAATTCATATTTTTCCATAAAGAATTTTAAGGGCAGTTATATTTACAACATCTACATTTTATAATTGATAATTGCTTCTTACTCTATATTTGGTTCTTTAGGTATTTTCGCCGATTACGTTGCTAACTTCAGTTCATCGTCGTTTGACGTATGGAGTCAGATAAAGGGCGCAGTTCAAAAATGTAATATTGTCTACTGATCACACAAGGATTATAGATTGGTTCTGAAATCGAGTAAATTTCTCAAACACATTTAGGCCTGGTCATATCGAGCCAACGACGCATCTGTCAAATGACACGACCCTCTTCTTGAGCAAATCGTGGGTCATCGGAGGTCGTCACAAGACAGTTCTACAAAATAAGCATTGTGGCATCGACTTGCTGTCGTGAGGCGAAATTGGACATGCGCCTATTTATTTTAAGATTTTCTTTTCGTATCCATGTCTTATTGCTGTCGTGAGTCCTACGAGACCATGACGTATGACGTACGATAAATATCTTTTCATGCAAACCAGAATTTTGGTGTGTGTTTTTTTATCAAACACACTTACGACAGTCCTACAACTGTCCTACAACTGTCGCAGCACATTTGCAAGATTGTCTGACGAATATTAGATTTCTTGAGAGGCTCGCTCATTAATAAAACATACTACAGACTTTGTTGATGTACCAACAGAACGTTTTTGAAAGCAAATGGCAGATGACTTATCGGACCGCGTTATAAAATCGGGAGACGGACGTGCGGCCGTCACACAAATTACACATGACTGTTGTGCGACAGTCCCATTCAACGAGTGAACCACGATCTAATCATGTAATAACAGCCCTCACGACCATGCAAGGTAACCCACCATGGCCCCACGAATGAAGCGAGACTGACTTGCGACCCACCACGACATATATTTTTCCGTTGTGTTCCCATCGCCATGCCATTTTTATGTGCCGTTGCTATCCATACAACACGAGATAGATTCCGCGCATGTTGCAAGATCTTACCTCGACACAAATTGTATGGGTCTTCCACGACAACAATTTGGTGCGATCCGTTATGACAGTGTATTTAGGGATCGTTGGTTAATAACCATTGATCATCTTGATTGTGTAGTCCGCCATGGTTATCGAAGGGTAATAGAAAATAACAAGGAAGCGATATGTGTGGCCCTATTAAGCTGTATCGGTTCTAACTTTAAAGCCTTTGAAATATTTGACATATGGGCCTCCTCTGACAAAGAATATAAACAATGGAGATCTAATCGCCTATTTTTATCATCACATGTATTAACTAGCATTGGCAAAGTGATCTGGTATATCTAACTCAGGCAAATATATGTTGTTGTGCTTCAATGAACCTGTCTTTGACTATATCTTCAACAATGGTTTGTCGCTTCGAGGTGATATTTATGGAAAAAGTGTGACCTATATTCACTGCCTGGTTACATAATTGTAAATTAATATCACGCCAAAGACATAAGACTTTGTTTTGTATTATGTCAAATACCTAAACTTATTACTATTTTAGTATCTTTAATGCTTTTAAATACAAATGCTTTTTTGAGCACACCTATTTTACAATATTCGTTCGTAAACCGTTTTGACATTGTGTCTTTATTTTACACAGTTCAAGATGTTTTATTTCTATTTTTGTTGCTTCTACAATTATTAAACGAATATAGATGGATTTCCATTGGCAATGTCATGTAGATCAAATACATTTTTGTGATAAGATTGATTGTGTCCCCGATAAGGCGTAAATGCGTTTAATTTCCCTACTCCTGGGATTCATTTGATTGAATTTGAGCTTGTGCGTCTTAAACGTAGTTGTCTGGGTTTAGTCACCAACCATTACATTTTGATTTATACTTTTATGTTATTATTCGCAGACGATTCCAAGGCCTCACTGCCAACATTCATTGATAAACAACTTTGTTTGTCACTAGGCTTTCTCCATTAAACACGATCCTTTTACTTGGCTGGCACTGGCAAGTTTTATGCATTGTTATCGACGCAATAGCAATTGTTTTTTGAATGACGCACTTGACTTCCTTCCAAAATAGCATATAGACATTGGTTGTTTTGAGAGTAAACATTATAGAACGTTCGATTTGTTCACAGTTTGGCTATATAAGTGTCTTACAAAAAATAATACAATTAATTAGAATTCAAAGATAATAACCCTACAATGATGACATTTTTGGCAAGTGTTTGCAAGTACGAATGATAATTATTTTAGTTGATAAAATAGACAAAGTTCACAGGGATGAATGTATGTGAAGCACTGCCAAAATTGTACAAAGAAAATATCTTCGAAACATCAACAGAACACACACGCAGTTAAGTCAAAGAATGGTGATACTCGAACGATGAAGTAAATTTCTACAACACATCAATACAAACAAAGTCTCTAACACTTCACCGCGACAAAGTTCCTGTAATCTAGCAATTAAACGTGAATCATAAATAATATATAAAACAGAAGTTCCCTGTATGTTACTTCATGGGCACACATACTACACCTGGAGTGAAGCTGTCGTCTAGTTCATTACTTTATATCTTTAGCAAAAGGGAACTTGTTTGGCTGTCCGCGAAAAAATAGATGACATAACTAGTATTGCAATTCGATGTAAACAGAAGGCGTTGATGCCATACAATAAACCAGAAACTTTGCAACCAGGTTTGATTATATGCATTAATTTGGTTTCATGTATAGCTCTGGATTAAAGATTAATAAACAGTAAACAGTTTCAGCGACAATTTTGACCTCAAGAACTTCTTAACATAATACCTGTGGCAATGTTTGGTGAATGTTTACCATAAAGGTTGACTGATTTCTTCATTGAAACTGCATTTTATTACTTAACAATTTATATCAATTATTCAATGAGAACTTACGCGACAAGTCTAGTTCTCAATAATACGCATGAAAATCAATGATTTAATTATAACATAGATGGCCGAAACATATTTCAATACGTTTATTGATGCCTTGATCGTCGTGGTAAAAATTGCAAACCATTCTAAATTAATTATGCTCCCGATTATATAAATGACAATGTACAATTTAAGGATTATAGGTTTTTGTAACGTTAAGATAATAGACAAGAGAGCTCGGCTAAAGCGCTTCCAGAATATATAATAGAATATGTATGTGAAGAAGATATGATGTTACCAATATAGCATTTAAAGTTCTTTTATTTAGCTTCGTTTGAAAACTGTTGAATAGTTTTCGCTATACGACATACTTTCAATGTTAAAACAATAACCCTTTTTTTATCGATATTAATTGGTATCGTTTCTTTTTCGGGTGAGTATATATCAAAAGTAAGATTAATACGTCTACGACGTAGGGTAATTGAAAAAGCCTTTATTCCTGACACGCTACGCACAATTCTCATACAATTGAAGGCCGGGCCAAATCTTTTTTTCGGGAATTAATTAAGCCATGAACGATCGTTCCGAATGCCATAAGAACCAAACTTGGGAAAATGCCATTATCTTGTTGACATAACGATAATAATGTCTGCATACACAACACACAGTTGAGACTGTTATTTTTCCTATAGATTAAATGATAAAATTCCTTCGATATAAATCAGCAATTTCCATAAGAAATTTTACCGTAGAATAATATAACCCTGCAAACTGTTGGCTCCATACATGCATAAAATATCATCACCCTAAAACATTTTTAAATGAAAATCGTTATAAATTAGATTGCATTTATTATAACATTAAACACAAAGAAGATTGGAAAAAGTATGGTCAATCAACTAGAATACAAAAGGTCATGCCTAGATTTATTAAGTGAATTGTGTTATTTGGGCATTTTCATTCAAACAAATATAAGAAAAGTGAATTGTTTCATACGTAATGGTACAAATACAAAACTATCAAGGTGCCATCAATTGAATTTTCTATAGTAATAATAAACCCAGTCCCTATACCGGATGTATATTACCAAAAGTCATTCGCCATTTGATGAACTATCCAATCGCGGAAACTGAGAAATTGCTTCTTTATCACAGAAAAAGACAATGATTCGTGTTAACATTGTCATTCGAATTGTGCGTGGCATTCGTTAACAGGAGCCTTTGCAGAAAATGCTTTCTTTTAGGTGCCAACAATTTTGAAGTTCAAATCTTTAAAAATACGAAAACATCACATTTAAGTTAATTTACAGACGATTCACTTTTCATAAGACGCTGAAAATTTATGAAAAATGAATGACTTGCAATCTTGGAAAAAAAACATTATTGCGAAGAATTTCCAAATCCCTATCTTACTCTAAAACAATGTTCTATTTTTCTCTTTCTGGTATTACTATTTGGTACTTTTATTATTTTCGTTATGACATAAAGCATAAATGTTATGCTGATGTAACTAGAGAGAAGATGACATATGACATTCCCTGTAAAATTCTGTTCATTCCTGTTTGTTCGTGAAATTCTATATTTGGAGAACATGTGTAATATGAAGACATTTTACACAAATCAAGGGCAACGGAGTGAACGTTTCAACGTTGGCCCCAGACAAAAAAATCATCTATAAAACAGATGTTGTAGGACAAGCTGTTTGAGGATTACTATCTGAAGGCAGAATACATAGGACTGAGTCTGTAACATCAGCTGTCATCTATCTTGCTAAGCATGCCCCTGTTGTCAGGGTTTGCCCCATCTCGTGGCCTGCTGTTGCAAAACTTTTTACTTTTAGGAAGTAAGAGAAAAGAATAAGCCCTTTGTTCTTGGTGCTAAACATTTAACTATTATTCCGTTTCTGACTGATATTTATCGTACTCCTGCGGTTTGTAGCCTATTGGATCGAGAAAAAATGCAAAATAAAATATTACATTTTTTAAATAAAGCACTAAATTGAAGCTCGAACTGTCCCATAAAACACATTGCAGCTTATGTATCCCCCAATAAAAACAATACTGCTACTATTATTTACGGAATGGTTTCATATAACAAACGTTGCAATTCCTGTTAGTGCATACTTTATATATTTCTCTCACAAATGGCGAAACATCCTCATGAACACGTTTGGCCTTTCCTGCTAAAATTGCGTTGAGATACTCTGAAATAATACAGCAAAGCCTCAAGTTAGTGAATGACTTATCATGTCGATTCAATCGCCTGTGTGCTAAGTATAAAAATATTTTCAAAACATGTACTTCGATAGTTTGGTGAACAAATAATTTCATGCCAACTGATTTGAAGTTTGTGTTAAATCACTTTCCTTATATTGCATTTTTGGAGACAATATCTTAAAAGGAGGTATTTGTTGTTGCTTTTAAACATCAAATCTTGCGAATGATATCATTCACTTAACACAATATTGAGACGTTTGTGCAGTTAACGATACAGAAACATCACTTCCGAATGCATACATCCCTTCCAAAATGCAGACACGATTTGCTTTAAGTTATCGCATTTGTATGCTATAAAATGACGATAAAACGTGCTGATATAATTTACTTCGTTTATATAAAACAAATGCACTGATGTAACATATCTGTAACTGCCTTGTTTTAGTATAAATGCTTTGTTCATATGATATCAATGTCATTACACTGGAGCTGGTGAGTATTGTTGATGTAGTCCCCTTTGCTCATTGTTATATATACATATACATAAATATATAGCAGCTTGTAATCCTCCACAGTGTTTGCTTAGATAAAATATAATATTTGTTTTACATGTTACAATCTACGTGTTTTAATATTTCCTGTCAGATAAGCATTGCGCGAAGAGAACCCAGAATATAGTCTTCATAATCAATATGATATACCTTTAATCTAATCGATATATATAGTTTTAACAGTTAAAAGTGTGTCTTTGTTAAATGTTTCCATACTTACTTTGCTCGCACGAAAGCAACCTCGGTAGCTGGACAATTACAACTAAGTTTAAAGCAGAGGTCTAAGGCCTAACATACTCTGAACAAGAGACTCACATGGTATAAACAACACGGACAAAACATACACATGAAAATATGTATTTCAATTAATGTTCATGTAACCGCCTTGAAACAGTCAGTTCAGCATTGCAAGTTGGGTGATTACTGGACAAAAAAGTTAATAAAAGGTATTTATCAAACCAAGGCTGATAATTTTCGTTTAAGGGCCTTCCACAGGTCGAAAGCGCGTGGGGGAGAAATGTTCAAATGTTAAAATGTTTCAAAAGTATCATGTTGTTGTTTTTAAGCTTTTGTGAAACAATCTTTTGCAGGAATGAAACATACATCCTTTTCAACATGTTGTATGGTAATAAGAGGTTGAGACAATTTTACAAAAGAAGATTTTATTAGATTTTGAATCTTAAGGCATTTGCATGTATTCGGAAAAGTTTGTCGATAAAATAAAAATGTTTTTGCGTCGAAATGCCTCAGACTACGTTGTCGTCTTGTGATTTCTAGTTTATATATTTTCAAATGGGAACATTATTCCAACAAAATAAGAAAAAGGATTCAATGCATGTCCTGATTACAGAAGTGCAAATATCAGACATTGTTGATTGGGCATGTTGTTTATTTTGACACAAAAACGTTTTCATTTTTATCAAAGACATTTCGGAAAAAATGCTAATACTTTCATATTTAAAACCTATTAAAATATTATTTTGTTAAATTTGCTCAACTCCTAATAACGCCTACAAATATTGCAACGGATGTATGCAATATGCTAGCTAAATATTGAACCTCAATCGTTATCAACAAAAAAAATTCAAACACTTTATGCTTCGGTGCCACAAACGATCATTGCACTATTGTATAAACCGACATTTACTATTTGTTCCATTGCAGTATTCTGACAGCAAAATTCAATCTTACTCGGAATAAAAATCCCATTCCTTTTGGAAATTCGTGAATATATTATATATAACATTACTCCAATTGTTCCTGTTAAGTTAACGCTCGAGTGATTAATTTCATAAAATGATAGCGGGCTTAAGCGTAACTATTCGAATAAAAAGTGTACATTTTACAGTAATTCTCCTGCTAGTGTCTAAATCACCGGTAATTGTCCTGTTGGGGTATTAGATTAGATTTCTGTTTAGTTAGCTTGTAAAATATGTGTCTTTTGGGAATCGGTTCATGATATAGTCATAATATCCAGAGTGATGAGGATATCTCAAGATGTTCCCTTTTGGCACAAAATGCAGTTGCAACTGTGCCCATATGAACTGATTGCAAAAGATGTCTCAGAACCTAATATGAAAAAACCCAAAAAGAATGCTTTAGTTGTTCAATATTCAAAAAGCTTTCATGTAACTATATGTACAGAACAACACAACTTATTTTTTTCCGTTTGAAAGCATGTTAACTGCATCAGCAAAACAACTGAGAAATCACGAATTTATCAGAGACACGTTCCAAAAAGCACGAGGAATCGTATGTCAATTCGAATCCGCAAGGTGCTTTGGTACTATAAATCGGACGTTTATCATTTCTTTTTGAAGAACATATGCCTTTTAAAAATCTGATTGCAAGTATTTGACGGATGGAAAATAGTGAAGTGCGTATCTCATTTGGTTAAGTACTACTTCACTTGAAAACATAAATTGTACATTTGAAAGAGATTTGAAAAAAATATTATATTATTTTCAACAGATTCACTTTCATGACTTTTGTGTTTGATAAGTGCTTGATTTTGCTTTTATGTTCCGCATTATCCATCGTTTTGTTGTTGTTTGCTGACTTTTCGTGTTGCGTCCATATATTTAATTGATTGTAAGATAACATCTTGTTTTACAGAGTGAAATTTCATGTTGAACTCATTATTATTTGTACTGTAGTTGATGTTTTCTACGATAGGGCATCTTTATGTTTATTTATATTATCACTTTAATTGATAAATATTAGAAAATCTTAGGGCTAAAAAACGGCCAAATCTTCCACTTTAAGTGACTCAGACCTTTCCCAAACGGTAAAGCCGATAAAAAAAATATTTAAGAATTTCATTTATATATTTTGTTTGGTCCCTGCGCTCTCTGGGTTGTTTTTATTTATCTGATCTTTTATATGCTAATAAAATGTTTAAAGAGTAACAGAGTTACAGGGAGATGTTAAATTCAAGATATTATATATTATAAAAGAAAACTAGTTTTCATTTATGCTAAGTACGGCAATTTCAATTTCCTTCCTAAAACAACGTTACCATGTCAACACTCTTCTGTTCTTTCAAGGCTCGGCGGAACACAGATCTTTGATTCAATTGCAAGTATTAAATCTCAATTAAATAGACAAAAGGGTAAATCATTTTCAGAAAACCAGAAATGAGACCAGGTTGGTGAATCTCTCTTTGTTTGAAATCGCGTTATAATTGATCGATGATTGATGAAGTGCAGCGTGAATCTTAATTATTTTCGTTTTGTGAAATTTTAACATCTTGCTCATGGATAATACAATACAAAATACGTGTTTATTTGCAATTAAAGGCATCCAGTTCAAGTACAAAGGTTCCATATTATATGCATATTAAAATAACATTGACACAAGTAATAAACATGTCCAAAATAAACATCATCTCCTTAACGGGAGAATGATTGTAAATGATATATGACATAACATCTTGAGAAAATAAAACAATGATCTTTCAGCACTCGGCGGAACACAGATCTTTGATTCAATTACAAGTATCAAATCTCTTTCAACTAGACAAAAGGGTTAACCATTTTCAGGAAACCAGAAATGAAACCATGTTGGTAAATGTCTCTTCGTGTGGTTTCACGTTATGATGCTTGATGTAGTGCAACGTGAGTCTAAATTAATTTCGTTTTGTGAAATTAACACATTAACACTTTGCTTATTGATAATTAAATACACAAATCGTTCTCATTTGAAACTCATCGTCTCCAGCCCAAAATACACATGTTTCATATTAACATATGCATATTGAAATAATAAATCAGTTGAAAAAGCATCACACAAATATTAATCATGACATGTATAAAAATCATTTTCTTAACGAGATTAAACATGGGCAAAAGAATAGGAATAAAAAAACTGAGAGTCCTATGAACCCCGAAAAATATTATGACGCACGCGAAACATAAATACACGAGAGAATAGTTACTTGTAAAACGATTCAATCAACCGCTCTATATGGAGATATACTAAAGTCCGAGATGACATTGGAGACAAATAGATGCATAAGTCTAGCTGATAAAGTTTTGTGTATAAACTGTTACACTTTTATTTCCGATTTCGCAAAAAGACATTTACCGCTGATTAAATTGAATAATTTACGTGATGAACGCACATTTGAAATTGATGTGCAATCAGCTAGCAAATAGTATTGGCATATTATCAGTGAACAAATAAACTATATATTTGACACTATTCAAATACAAATCTCGATTGCATTTCTTCCTTTAAAATACTCTTTATATACAACCAAACAAACAAATTAAGTACCAAACTGTGCAATTTAACTAAACTAAAGCCTGGGCTAAATACCACGTGAGTACACATAGGGCGGAGCTATAGGACCAACATAGCGCGAGTAACAAATAAGCTTTCTCGACATGAGGCCTCGCTGCGCTCGCTCCATTTATTGTACTTCGCTTAAATAAACTCAACCATTTACGTAAATAACTTTCATGCTAAAACCCTTTATTTGAGTTGGACGCTAATAAGATTCCGCCCACAATTTAATACCAAGGAGCATGAATTCAGCATTGTCAGTAAATCACACAGATCGCAAAGATTGTCATGAGCAGATTAATTAAATGCGCTCTAATTTGTGCTTTTCCATAAAAAGACATTCGAGCACAATAAATCGTTTCAGTTCTAAAAAGTAACGACATACTAGTTACAATACAAATTAAGAAATATCTATTACTTGCTTATATTAACATTTAACCATGATCTAATTCTCAGATATGTTCTAGGAAGGGTGATCCTACCACGCCGATAAGGACAAAAGAGTTGCGATATCTACTAATCAAACACGATGACCGAGAAATCATGTCTTTTATCAAACGAACATTCCAGGAAAACATGTGTCAGCTTTCATCAGACAGGTTTATCCTGTGTGCTATTTAGCGTGACTGGTTATTAATGAGACAATCATAATTTCTAATGAGCCAGGAGTATTGGATTGTATACGGTTAAGTGATTGTTCGACGTAGGATCTTTGTAGGCAATGTATATGCAACTGGGCTAGTCCTTGTACGTTCTATTGTTTTATTTAAAGAAGCTCTTTGTAGTTTCAATTGTAAATACTTTTTAAAACTCAGCATTGTGTTATACTGTTCGCACATTAAGTGACGACCTTTTTACGAATGATTTCAAGAAATCAAGACGAAATAGCACGCTTTTCTCTTAAGATTTGGATTGAAAATGTAGTAATGTATTCAAATATATATATTCATATACACAAACTCTCAAATAAAAGTAAACCTTACTAGAATATAGACGATTGAGGAATTAGTTTTGCCAATTAATGTGCTTACAGACGTGTGGAATGATTTATTTTCTGACCAATAGAAAAAAAGCATTATTTTATTACACATGTGTTATACAGAAAAAGATGCAATGGCTATTCTAAACCAGAAACAAGGTATAGCATGTGATGAAAATTGTTACATAAACTCAACGTGGAAGAAATTATTATTCTTGTTTGATAGTCACTGAAATGTCATATTAATAGTTGACCAAATAAATACTAACAAGCTGCCGTGTATATAAAACAGGCCGAAGGCATCAAAAGTTGCCCAAAAACAAAACTCCACATAACAATACAGATATTACACAGCAAATGGTTTAAAGCATTAAAATCAAATCATCTTGGTTGAAAGAATGATGCACAAAAATCACATCTAGTTGACACATTCGTTAATTTCATGGACGTTTGTAAATTAAAAATGCAAATTCTGCGTCCATTTCATCTGCTTTGCATGCCATCGGGTAGTATTCTTCATTGTGCAATTAATGGCATGGAACTGGAACAAGCGCAACTTGAAACACAAACAGCAAATAAACGCCAACTATGTCCAATTTAAATATATTATCATTTGTGTAAGAAACCCATTACCAATTAAGTTTTGAGTTGATTTAATTATCAAAGTTGAAACGAATGCACAGCAACAAAAGTGGTACAATGGGAGGGGGGAGGGGGTGGTCCTGATGAAATATTAATATAAAGTTTACAAATTCAATTATTTCGATCAAAAGTACATCTTTACATTATGACTGTAACAATCTTTGATGGATGAAAACATTGAAGCAATACTTATTTCTTAATTTAAATTCGTATGTTTTTAATATCTTTAGCTTCAGTGATCTTTAAGAACAGTCATTTTTAATTGCTCAGGACGTATACGTTTTGCTGATTTAAAGATAGCTTGATGCTAAGTATTCGCTTGTTCTTGTAAATATTGCAAAAGTCGAAATTAATTATGATTCTTTCAATCGACAAGCTTTAGTCTAGGAATTGAAGTTTGTAATTTGTTTACTGGCCGACAATAAAGTTCAGCTGATAGAGCTTCTTGCTTGTAGTCTGATGGTTAGTGATATCCCAACATTATTATAAAACGATGTTCTTTCTTTACAGTGAATTATTTCAATTTATCAATCACTTTGTTTGTAAACTGGTATATATTGGTACGTTGTACTATTGCCTTTATAATAAAAGGCATATTTTGAATGCTATCAAACAATATGTGTAATATGAATACACTTTAGAGGATAAACGCATTTCAAAGGCAGGTGAAACGACGTTTACACGTTGGCACCAAGACAAAACATCATTAATAAAACACATGTTGTATGACAAGCTGTTTTTAGGATTACTACCGGAAGGCAGAATACATAGGACTGAGTGTGTAACATCAGCTGTTATATTCCACGTGCTTAACATACCAATATTGTCATGGTGTGCCCCATCTCGTAGCTTGCTGTTGCAGATATGTTTTTAATTTTCGGAGGTACGAGAAACGGATAAGCGCTTCATTCTTCTTACTAAACAAACTATTATTGTTCCTATTCTTACTGTTATTTATAGCGGTCATGAGATCGAAATTGCGTCGTGTGGAGCCTTTTGGCTCGATACAAAACACAACGACAATAAAACATAAATCAACTTGATATTAAGTATCTAACATCATGTATGGTCATTTATTTGACAATTAAGACAATAAAGGGTCCCTCTAAAACCATGGCTGATAAATTTTCATTCTCAAAATGTAATTTGTTCATCCACAGAATCTTCCGAAAACAGTCTATAACAGCAGAACATAGGTAATTAGTTGTTTAGTGTTCACAACATAACTAAAAAGAAAACGTGGTACATGTTTCTTTAAACGGAGAATATATGCAATGGTGGAAAAAAAATCATATGGAGGGGAAACAATCGGTTGATAGTAGTTTTAAGAAATGTATCCGTTTTGACATTTACATCTGTAAAGACATGAACCGCCATATCATTTATTTCTCTGTAGTATTCTTATAGGGAGCTCCCATATAACTCGGTATAAAATCCCAAATCTTTGGTTAAGGATACTTATATCAATTTCCAAAATAAGGGTTGTTATGTATAGGTATTCTTTTGATAAGTGTTGGTTATTTGGATTTCAGAGAACAAGTAAACCAAATTGTCAAGGGCATATGATGCGCAATAAAATAAACTCATTTAACAGACGTTGATTAGATGAAATTCGATATCAAAAGAAAACAGAAAAGATGGTGAAATGGTATTTAGCCTGGCATCTAATAATTCAACGAGTTTGCCAAAGTGTTCTTTGTTGGAAACAACTCTTTTATTCCTTGTCATATTTCTATGTTTTCCAATAACATTATATATGACCTCACATAATTTGTTTTCTAAACGTTGGAGTGTTGATAAAGCATTTCACGATTTATTTGTTTAAAAACATTAATTCATATAGCTAGGTAACAGCCATGTTCTAGTGATACAATTTCCCATGTTTCGTTTCTGTGTTTTTATTAGTTTTCGAAAAGTTTATCTTGAATCTTTGAAACATTCCGCATTAACAGAAAGGGTATTGTTTAATTAAGTCCAGGCCCAAATATGACAAAAATACTCGATTCAAATCTCAATCTCGACTCAATTTACATCATAAAGGCATAATAGGATTCAAAATCTTGCACATTTTTGTAATTGGTGAAAAAGCCGTTTCTCATAGGATGTGTTAATAAAATATTTTGTCTAAATTCCAAATAAACAACAAATTCCAGAGCAAAAAATATACTTGAGTAATTGTTAAAAAAAACAGTGAATTGTACTCAAATACATATATGGATGTAGAATATTTTCCCTAGGAATCTTCACCAAAAGCATTATTCAACATTTGCTATGATAGAATGCGCTTTTTAAAGATGTGAAAACAGATATGATTTTTAATAATTTTTTATGTTATGTGATAAATGAGTTCAGACTGAGAATGAGATTTGACTTAATAAGTATTTTCGCGATACCGCGGCCAGGATGTTTAATTCATAATAAACAAATGACAGAGAATTTTAAGCGCAACTATTTGAAATCAAAGAAGAGGTATATTACAAGTTTTTTCCAGTCTAAATCAGCGGCGTTGCCGACGGGAATCAGATATATAGCTAGCATGTAAAAGGGGGTCCTTTTTAAAATCGAATAAAGTTTTATGCATAATATCAAGACTGATTGACATGTCCCTCATTTGTATGATTGAGACAACATGCTCCTTTTCGGCACAAAATGGAGATGATGAATAGAAATGTGCCCTTGTCAAGTGATTGCCACAGAAGTCCTGGACATATTTTGCCAGTGTTTGCAATCGTAAATTAGTTTCCTTCTGGTGTTTACAATGGATAGTGAACGGACAAAAGATCGTCTGCAAAGCGCAAACCTATATGCAAAAGCGTAACATGGGTTAAAAGCATTTGCTTTCGATGCTATCTTGCGTTTTAATGACGATATCATGTTTAATTGAGCATGGCAGAGTTGCTGTATCAATTCAAATAGATTTTTTTTGAAAACATATTTTTTTATTTTCATTTAAATTATATCAGTTATTATACCATCCTTCCGAAGCAACGTTAGCATTCCATCACTCAAATAGCCAAGTTACACCATCAAGTACAGCTTTCTTGATTAAATCTTTAGCAAATGAAAAGATGTCCTTTCAGCACTCAGCGGAATACAGATGTTTGTTTCAATTTACAAGTATTAAAATTCAATTTACTAGACACAAGGGGGTTGATAATATTCAAACCAGAAATTAAACAAGATTAGAAAAGCTCTGCTCGTTTGGTTTCACGTTTTGATTCCGGATAATGATTGATGAAGTGCAGCGTGAATCTAAATTAATTTTATTTGGTGAAATTTCCACATTAACTTTTTGCTCTAGGGTAATAATTTACATAATGAGTCTTTTTTTGCAATTAAGGGCATCCAGCTTTAAATACACAGGTTCCATATGTAATTATTTATCAGTTGAAAATGCATCAATACAAATATGAACAATGACATGTATAATCAGAATTTCATAATGACGTAAATGATGAATATATTATATATATTACAAAATATATTATTAAATGAAAAAAACGATATTAACTCTGCTTAAGTATATCTCAGATCACACAGTCACTGTCCGCAGTTTTACCATGTTATCCTTTAAACGCTCCTATGTTATGCAGACATTAGTAAAGCTATAGGCAAAACATTCATATAAACCTTTTATATATACATACATCAGGGAAACCATTAAATTGATGTAAGGCTTACCAATAACTCTTTGCTGAAATAAGTTGAAATATATTTCTGACTTCTGAAATGTCAGTTTACCGAACGCTCTATACACTATAAAGTATATGACAAATCTCTGTAAATGAAACAGGATTAAGGGTAAACTACTTCGAATGAATGATGTTAATAAAACGTTACATAGAAAAACGTTTATATACTTTTCGCAAACACAACATTATCATTCTACTCCGCATGTATGTTTTAATTTCATGTCTCTAGTACGCGATTAAAACAAATTTACGTTCCAGTAACACATCAATGGAGTAATGTGTCGGTCAGCGCACGATTTGCACGTGCGATATATACAACTCTAGCATGCAGCTGTTCAACTATACAATATCATATTTAAACCTGGACAGTGATTTACTGAAGGCACTTTGGACAAAAGGTGTGCTGCTTTTAAAAAAATGCAATGTCTAGACTAAGTAATGAAAACCGTGCTAAGATTTTAGCAATGCTATAGTGTGGACATACACAAGAAGGCGTCGCTAGACGTTTTAATGTGTCTCGTTCGGCAATATCACGCTCAGTACAGCGGGTTAATGAAACAGGGAATGTGTCCGACAGGACAAGATCAGGCGCGCCACGCGTGACGTTAGTACCTTAGGACAATAGCATACGTACACATCATCTCTGGATTGGTTTGTTACAGATCGTTCAATGTCGAACCTTATTATAGATAATAGAGGAAGGACTTTTGACCGCAACACAGTGAAAATAGGCTGAAACTGCATATTGCAATATAACCGTTACAATGGCGGTTGTGTATTCGTTCTGGCGGCAATCTAGCATTCAATTTAATCTAATCACTATTTTGTCTATGGGACTCTAACTGCACGAAGATATATTGACCAGATCGTTGAACCAGTAGTCGTGCCTATGGTACGCCAACGGCCTGGGTCAATAGTTCAACAAGACAACGCATGTCCTCGTACAGCACGGTTGACCATGAACTTTCTACACGTTAACCGTGTAGATACTCTTCGATTGCCCTTTGTTTCACCTGAATACAACCAAATAGAACACACGTGGGATGTCTTCGGACGTCAGCAACCTCGCATTGCTCAGGAATTGACAATTGATCTCCAGGAAGGTGGATTACATTCCAATAAAGCTTGTGTGAAGGTTGTGTCGGTCTATGACTTGACTTAATTAAGTTTTTGCCAATCTCGGAGCTCATACTCGATACTGACGTAATGTGGACATGGTCATGATTTACATTAAATTCAATCAAACAGCGTTATGATTATTCATAACTTTAAGCATAATTTAATTGCTCAACATCCCGATCAAGACAAAACAAAATTCTCCAAAAAATAATTTCAGCTGATTTATTCGAATAATTAATATCCTAATACACTAGATGAATCGCCTCAGTCTGACGTCATTGAATATGCGTTGGTAAAATGCAAATACCTCCGTAAATGTGAATGTAATCTTTATTGTTGTTTCCTGACTTTAAATCCTTTTATCATACAGACGCAGAAAACGTACCTATATACTTTGCCCTATAAACAATATCTTTAAGGGCTTTTCGAGAAAGACTAGTAAGTGAATAATTCGATTGTTGAATGCATGGAAACATTTAAATTTGAAATTCGATTTGATTCACATTTCCAAAAAAACAGAAGTTTCAATATTTAAGATAAAGAATTCATTGAATTCATTTTTGCTGTTGTTGTTTTAATCTATAGTTTGTTTACTTCCAGAATGTATGCAGGTATATTATGCTAAATTTCAATCAATTGTCGTTTTTTGTAGTGTTAAAAAACTGGAACGTATTTCAAAAACATAATATATTAAAAAGTTTTTGAAGATTGATGCATAAAGAAAAACATTCTTACTATTCACAAAACAGTTTTTTTTGTTTTACTAATTACATCACATATTTGAGAAAGAAATCTAAATAATCCACACTTGACGTCCGAGTTAATGTTTTATATTTCTAGAATCGTTTAACGACCTTTGGCACTGGCCAAATATACATGACACTAAATCAGATGGAGAAAGACGAATTCCAGTTAATAAGTATGTGTCACGTGTGTGCGCGGTGGCCGTAAAGATCCAGCCCAATGCCACCTTTTAAGCGCAATACTTTTATCAGTAATCATCAACAATTAAATTATTGTTTCTGAGAAGTGCGTTGTTGTGCGTGCGTTGTCTTATCCTTAGTGAGGAATACAGAGATTTCACGGCCTGGTTAAACACCGAAAAACGCAAGTATTTTACGCAAGAGGGTTGACGCTGACATTGTTTTACTACTTTGTAAGTCATGTCAATGGCCGGTCTCCCTTGTTCAAAATGCGCTGGCATTGTTGCACTAACGTGTCAGTGATGTCAATGGCAGGTCTCCATGGCTCAAGTTGTGCTGACATTGTTGCTCTAACGCGTCATTGATGTCAATGACCGGTCTGCCTGGTTCAAGTGGCGCCGACATTGTTTTACTATTTTGTCAGTGATATCAATGACCGGTCTCCTTGGTTCAAGTGGTGCTGACATTCTTGCACTAACGTGTCAGCGATGTCAATGACCGGTCTTACTGGTTCAAGTGGCGCTGACATTGGTTTACTACTTTGTCAGTCATGTAAATGACCGGTCTTCCTTGTTCAAATGGCGCTATCACTGTTGCACTAACGTGTCAGTGATGTCAATGACCGGTCTCCCCGGTTTAAGTGGCGTTTACCTTGTTTAACAACTTTGTCAGTGATGGCAATGACCGGTCTCCCCGGTTCAAGTGGGGTTTACATTGTTAAACTACTTTGTCAGTGATGTCATTGAGCGGTCTCCCCGGTTCAAGTGGCGTTGACATTGTTTACCTACTTTATCAGTGATGTCTATGACCGGTCTCCTTGGTTCAAGTGGTGCTGACTTTGTTAACTAAAGTGTAAGCGATGTCAATGACCGGTATTCCTGTTTTCAAGTGGTGCTAACATTATTGCACAATAACGTGTCAGTGATGTCAACGAGCTGTCTCCTTGGTTCAACTGGCGCTGACATTGTTTAACTACTCTGTCATTGATTTCAATTGCCGGTCTCCGTGGTTCAAGTGACACTGACATTGCTGCACTTACGTAACAGTGCTCCCAATGACCGGTCTCCTTGGCTCAAGTGGTACTGATATTGTTGCACTAAGTGATGTCAAAGACCGATTTGTATCAAATCGAGGCGTCTTTATGTCATACGAAAGAACAATCTCTCTTCTATGTCTCTTCCGGTTATTATCGATTACAGCACTTATCATCCTTGATATAAAGCGGTTTTAAAGTTTTCGTACACATAATTAATTTGTTTACTTATTTGAAAAAGAAGACCTATACCTATCATGGAAATCATCTTTATTGCTGAACATCATACTCATATTGAGAAAAAATGACATTGTTCGTTAAAAAAGAAGCTCAACATTTGATACAGCGATCCTCAGTATGCTATAAAAGTCATAAAACACAATTCGTTGATCGGTATCAGTTATTTGGATTTCAGAAAACGCCTGGCGGGCGTAGCGTAGCACCAACTATCAGCATTCCAACTAATCTAACCCAACCGACTCTTCCAACATTCAACCGAATGTTAATAGCTATTTTCAATAACAACGGAAATGAAACTAGAATCATATGTGAAGAATTTTAATGGCCTTGTATCTAACTGTAGGATCAAAGAAATTGGCCACAGTGTTAAATGATAAAAACAACCCTTTTTACCTGTCATTATTGTTTATTTTCCAGTTGCTTTGTAAACGAGCTTCCAAGACATGTTTCCTAAACGGTGGCGTTGTAACATTATTTTAAAGACAAAGCAAAATAGCATCGCGTCTTTGTTAACATAGATTAATTGATGTTGCCAGATTGATGGCATAGTCAAGGCATTGCAATACTTTCTTATAACAGACAAGATAGTCGCAATAAAATGTTTTCTTTGATCTTTGAGATATTCCACAATAAAGCGTAATCGTGAAAAAAAAGCAAAGTCAAGGCGTTCTTCGATAATGAAGCAGATGGCAGATGTTCGATTGAGTAACTTGTGATATGTTTGATTTTGACACAATGTGTGGATATCATTTAGTCCAGATCCAGGTATTTTATCAACAATATGAAAAACGAATGTACAGCTGAATTCATTATTTCAAAGGCATCGTTTAGGCAACTTCTGTTATCGGTTATTACTTGTTAACCTATTGTATCTTTATAATTGTAATTGTGTTTTTTACCAGAATCAGTCATAGATTTTATAGATGTGTTTTACATACTTTATAAAGAAACGTGTATTAAAGATATTATGGTAAATTATATGTGTTCTTTAAATCACCTGCTGAATTGCAAATGTATCTGGTAATCGAATACCAATATACTATCCATATTTTACAATAAAACCTGCCACTACTTCAGATATATTCACAAATCGTTATTCTATCAATAAACACTCAAACCTAATTAAACACGGAAACTGATAAATCGCGATTTTCATCAATTCATTAGTCCAGGAAACACGAAGAATCGTGTGTCTATTAGCATCAGCAATGCGCTTATGCTTAGTTAATGCGCGAGACTGGTTATTAATGAGACATAATCATTTCTAACGTGCCAAAGTTCTTGCATTTCAAGTGTTTGATAAATAGTGTATATTATACGCAGCGTGTCAATAAAACATTTAAAGATTAACAACGTTTAAAACATTTTTGAAAGAATGTTTAACATTAAAGAGTCAGTTCACTTTCGTGGCTGTTGAAAACTGTGTTAAAGATTAATGCCCTGTTATCTTTGGTAAGAAAATGAAGCAATTCAGAATCAATCTTCAAATTCTCCACTTCTTCAAACCACTCACTGATTATACATGCGATCTATAACACTGAAATAGTCGGTTGTACGTTTCAAACTAGTTTGAATTTAATACAAAGCATCATTGGAAAGAAGCTATCTCATTACTGGCTACTTTTTCAGGTAAATATCGAAATAGCATGAACAATTTTCTGCATGAAAAAGCAATCCAAAGGCAGTCAGCAATGACAATGCTATTTATACCCAACACAGACGTTCACAAATTAAAGATGTTTATTTTATATAAACATACAAAAATATACAATACAGTCCTATTAAAGCTTATAAGCGATCCGTCTACAAACAAGAAATAAAAAGTGATTTCAGGAACTATTATTTTCGTAAATAAAATATCAGCTAGTTCTGATACATTTTTTAAGATCAGATCGCGCCTCGCTTATAACGTTCATAATGTTTAAACGCTAAGAAATATATGAAAACACCCAAATATCTTCTTGCTACCTTCGACCTCCTCCTCCACCTCAGTCTGATGTTGTTTTTTTAATATTTCAAACGTTGTAATCGGGAACATTTAAAATGGATATACCTTCGTTTACTTACAACAAGCAATAGTTTATTTTACAGATGGTGGGCGAATGAAATCCCGTTTTTAGTCATCTGAGAGCAAGATGGCAATAATAAAATCAAACTATCGATTATTGAAGCAATTTTCAAGTCTGTACGAAACACAACATAAATGATTCGTCTGTATGACCATTACTTACTTTGTGCTTTTCTCTAGGCAATATGCTTGTTGTGGTTAGATGGCCAATACTGTGCTGAACTCGAATACGTTTAGCACTGTTTTCATCTATGAACTCTATCAAATGTACTTTAAACGCTCGTCCAATAAAAATAGCTAACCTAACTGTTACAAATGATCCTTCAAAAGTGTTGCAACCTTCATTAGTGCATTATATATATATACTAACTTCGAAGCAAGCGTTTGGTGCCCTTGTACTTGTTCCGTGCCTACTTCTGTCTGATATAGTCAAAATCATAGCATTATAAACATACTATTTATGCAATTAACTATACAATTGTTTTAAATTCCATGTCTTGGATATTTTTATTTTTTAATTGAAATAAAGTATCAAACAGGTTTAATGCGTTATTGTTTTAATTAAGCTGATTATTATTATTTTGCCAGTAGCTCAGTGCAGTTATAGTCTGTGTGTTTTAGAGAGGCATTTGTTATTTTAAATGCATAGGCAGCTAGATTTTCGAAATATGGAGTTTTCCATAGAATTAAAATAAATCAGTGTGGTCGTTTGCAGCAGACTTACTATTTGGAACTCCTCGGCAAATTTTATTGAAAACAACCTAGGATGTATGCCGGTACATCACTTGAAGTAGTTCGTAAATTTTTCAATTATATCATTAATTTAATGAAGCGATTCAAATATTCTCTGTTAGGTACCATTTGTAGTTTTTTTGTTCATTTCCACGTTGGCCACACGACAAAAAATAAATAAAACAGATGTCGTATGACAAGCTGTTCTTATATCAATGCCAGGGGCCAGAAGGCATGTTACTAAGTGTGTAACATCAGCTGTAAAAGAGATCCTATACCACGTGCCTAGCCTGCCCGTGTTGATAGGATATGGCATATCTCGCGGCTTACTTCATCTTCTAAAAGTAAGAGAAAACGAGGAAAGGATAAGCCAGTCGTTCTTGATACTAAACGTTTAACTTGCTGATCTAAGTAAAACCTAATATTTACTGCACTCATGAGGTCAAAATTGCGTTGTTTTGAGCCTGTTAAAACAATAAAGACAACAACAACAAACACATTAAAACAAGCTTTGTTTAAACGTTGACCATATAACGTAGCTATTAGATATTGATTATTTATGTGAAAATCTACAGAAGCATGCTGAGTAGCCAAGAGTTTAAACATAAGCCCCGTTTAGTGACACACGATGATTTTACGTCGTTTAAAATTAATACAAATTGTTTTGTAAACAAGCGATTTCTTTGCAATTGCTATTATGATTGTGTTAAAATGCATTGAATTTCTAAAATATTTATTTGTTTGGAGAAAAAATATTTTTAGAAGTAATTTGTTGATGCTTTTAAATGCAAGTTGTGCGAAAATTCTCATCTGCTTAACACGATTTTGTGACGTTGGTGCAGTAAACGAGGGTGTAACAAAGACAAATAACAAATTCGATACTGAAATATCACTTCCGTACGCAAATATCCCGTCAATGATGCAGAGAAACAAAGCCCTAACACATGATTCGCATTCAGGTTATCGCATGTGCATGGTATAAAATGGCGATGACACATGCTACTTTAATCCTGATGATAATTATGTAACAGGTTAACTGTGCCACATTATCTTTGCATAAAAATAGTTCGCATCAGAACACGAACGTAACGGTAATATATATATTCTGTTTGTTGATAAGAAAAAAAAACTCGAAGAACACAAAGTGCCATCATGCTGTCTTTAAACTAAATGTTATTTGGTATTGCAATTAGTGATCCAAACTACAAAAATGCTGTATTTCATACAAAAAAACGTGCAATTTGGTATTTAAAGGACTATCTTAGGTATTTTACGACAAATGCAAAGCAACATAAAAAGATAAAGGGGTTTATCTAGCATGTTAATTTTGCTATGCTTAGTTACAAGTGTAAGTGCACGTAAAACTGTTCACCTCGTTCTTTCATCGGTTTTTTTTCCTGAAGATGTCACTCTTTATAAAATACAACCCCATTGTTGTTACATGTCTATTCCTGCCTTGCTTTCGTCTCAGTAAAAGTGTTTCTTTGCCATCGATGTCTTAACCCATGAGCTAGGTGAGTAGTCTCTTTAGCAGGTAGTTTAAATATCTATAAATTGTTCGCATTATGTATCTCTATAAAATTATAAAGAATTAATGCACTCTCGTGGACTCCATCACTGTTTGTAAATCTGTTCATATATGCAGCTGTGCTTGGAAACTTTTCCAGTGTAAGGCAACATAAAATAGTGTTGCCGTCTTCCACACTTCTCGGTTGAAAACAATACAATAGCTTTTACGACACCTTGATATGTTTTCCGATTGGTAAACCACAATAAATAATGCTATTGAAACTAAAGGGACAAGCTCAGTGCCCAAACAAAATGCCTCAGCCCTGTTTAAGCAGACAACACGCAAACACCTCGGACAAACCATATTTATGAACATGTATTTATAATTAAATTTTTATGTGACCCCCTGAAAAGTTCACAATTTCTTAAGTATAAATTTACTAGTTTTACACGGACTAAGTGTACTTGTGTCTTTAATCTTCCGCAAAAACTGGAAGAGATGTGAATGAATAAGCATTACCAAGGTGTTCTAATTAAGTTGAACCAAGGATGGTTTTTTTTAATATTAGTTACAGAGGGTTTAAGCTCAAATATTAGGGTAAAAAAGGTTTACTTATTACAGGTATTATAGAGTCAGCGCTTTTTTTATAAGAGTCCTGGGTATCAGATTGTTATTATTTGTGCATACAGAGCATGGTTGTTTTTGAACCGATGAGAGTTGAAATATGCATAATATCCAAAATGATGAACACGTCTCAAAATTATGTTTCTTTTCGGTGCAAAATGTAGTAAAACTGTTGCAACTTTGCTTTTGTCAGCTGATTGCGAAATGAGTCTGAGAAGCTGAAAATACACTTCGCAAAGCTCATCATTTAACAAATGATTTGTTTTGTTCGTTCAGACTAACCTTACGGTCTGTGTCTCTGCTAAGGTGATTGACACAACTTATTTTCCCCGTCTTAATTTTTTAAGTTACTTGACATCATCCACTCGAAGCGATCCTTAAACTAAAATATTAGAAATTAAGTCTCACTCGCTAATCAGCAAAACAGCTGAGATATCACGAATTTATCAAAGAAATGTTCCAAATCACACTAGGGATCGGAAATCAATTAGTATTCGCATGTCATTTTGGTACTGTTACTCGGACAGTTATCATTTTTAAGTAACGAATATATGCATTGCATTTTAAATGTCGGATTTTTTATGTTTGTTAGATGTGTAATAATGAATTACGTAGTTCCTTTAGATAAGTAAATACCTTTGTGCATTTAAAAAATAATTGGAAAGATTAATCATTTTATTTTCAACAGATTCGCTTTTCTATCTGTTAACACTAAGGTTTAATGAGTTTTGTTGAAATATTTGTGTTTGATAAGTGCTTCATGGCGCATTAACGTTCCACTTTATCCTTCGTTTTTGTTGCTGTTTTCGGAGGCGTGTTTTTTCGATTTGATTCCGTGCATAGTGTTTATTTCATAGAGCTTGTGTAATAGATAGCAAAGTTAAGGTTGTACACACATTTTGTTAATGAAGTGTTGATATTTTCGCATTTTCCCCGATAAGACATATATGTGTTGATCCTGCCGCCTCTAGTGCACGCAATCAGACCTTTGCAAAACGGTATCGCGGATTGCATTTTGAATTTAATTTTCATTGTCCGTTCCGGCACTACCTGGCTTGTCCTACGTGTTTCTTGCTTCCCTTGCGACGCAAACACTTCAATGATGCCAAATTCACACTGATTTCACACTTTACTTTGTAACTTCACATGACCTTAACTGCAATCGGAAAACAAAATTGCAAACGTAAGCCGCAAACACCTTTAACTAGTCTTAACCGAACAGAAGGCAGATCTCATAGAAATGAGTCTAACTACTGAAGCATTTTAAAGGCTAATATTGTGTTGTCTGTGAACGGATCGCACGTTTTAACAAATCCAAGATGGTGAAAATATTACCCCAAACAATAGGAACATGGGTTGATATTCATCTTTCATCATAATTGCTTGGCCCGCCAAGGAAATTTAAAACCAACATGTAGTTTTTCAAGGAAACAGTGGTTTTCATTTTTTTGATAAATTTTAATTCATTTAGAGTTTCAGTATAACTTCCCGACCAATAATTATGCAAAACCAATCAAAAGTTTTATCAGTAGCTGTTCTAATGTATAGCTTATTTACATATTTGGGGTATTTTGAACTAATTTACTTATCATAGTGACTCAAAAAAGCTGAGAAATTGTTAGTTTTATCAAAGAAGCGTTCCGAGAATCACGAAGAAACATGTATAAATTAGCGATGGCAAAGTGCTCTGATATTGTTACTCGGGTAAAAATGATATGTAACTTACAAATATATGTTGGTTACAAATGCTTTACTTGAACTTTTGATTAAACTTTGCAAATATTTGGTGTATGTTGAATATTCGCCATAGGGATTACAAAATGACTTCCACAAAGTCGGGGAAATGAATGAGGCCAAACATTAAAATATTTCAAAATCTTATTTTTCATAAAGATATCAGCACATAAAAATATATTGCTACATTTCGTTTGATCAGGAGTTGAATGAATATGGGATTGAGCGTTTAGCACCGGGTCAACCCGCTTCAGAGTTCTAACTTTTAAATAGTTATTTGCTGACAATTCCAAGGCGTCAAGTCCAATGTTCATTGATTCACCATTTTGTTGGTATACTTTTTTCATTAAACAAGATCATTATGAGGTTTATATATTTGGCTTTTCTTGCAGCATTCATGTCGCCTCTATAGCATTTTCCGTCGAAGACGCACTGGACTCCGTTGATAAACAGAATACAGACATTTTGTTGTTTTTTAAAGTAAAAGAACATATTTGTATGTACAATTTATTCACATTTTTGCAATACTAATGTCTTATTAACAATCAATTTTTCAATACGCCTTTAAGAAACCAGACGGACCAGTCCGACAATGGCGACAAATGTTGACAAGTGTTTGCATGGTATTTGTTTGATATTTTTAGCGGATAAAATAGTGCGCGTGAAGTAATACTAATGTCTGTGAAGCACAAAATAAATGTACAAAGAAAAGACCATCAGATGTTTGAATGGAGACTCGTGGGGCTAGGGGAAAAAAGATTCTTAAAACTTAAAGTTAAATTTCTAGAACACATAGCTTCCATGTATGGTTCCAGATTTAAAATTGATAAAATGTAGCGTAAAACTATTTCTACCTCATGGATAATTAAAAAAAATACTTCTTTACATAATAACTTAATCTTTGCTAGATGCACAAAAACATAATGGAACCTAACGGGACAACCCTTGTAGTCAAAAAATGAATAATAAAGCAGTGGTAAAATAATAATATAGATCGAAGACTTTTGAGCTCAATTGATGCCTTAGTATTAGGCGATACGTTTTATTTTAGAACATCCGATCCTTGGTCTCAAGTTATTTAGGCATTCAAAATCAAAATCATTCAAAGTCATCTTCAAATAAAAAATTTAATTTCCATGTGTTTTCGAAATTCACTCAGTTAAAAAAGGGATATTTTACTGAGCTTCAGGTACCCGGATACTTAATAATCGCTCGACGTAGTACAAATCGCAAAATTATTAATCAATTAATATGCTTATTTCGATCTCGATTATTTAAATGGCAAGATATAGTATAAGGATTGTAGTTTAAGGTATTAACACCTTTATGAACATCATTTCATATTATAATCAGCTAGATAATTTCTCATTGTGTAAAAAGTTGTCACACCTAGATTTTTAAAAAAGAAAAGAAATAAACCGTCAAATAACAATTTAACTTAAACTTGAAATATCCTACCTCATTTCAATTGGAATCAAAATAACACGCAATATATTTGCTTTCAGAAGAAAATACAGCATTTAAAAATTCTTACATTGACGTTCGAAAACAGATAAATATGTTTCGCTAAAAGACTCTCGATGTTATGACAATAACCCAGGTCGGTTATATAGAAAAAATCGGGTATCGTTTCTTTCTGGTTTAATTAAATACTTCTACGAAGTAAAGCACTATTAAAGGCCTTCATTCAAGATACGAAACACACATTCCTCCTATATTTTAAGGCCGTGCTAAATCCTTTTTTCCAACAATTAATTAAGCCATTAATTAAGCCAAATTTATTTCCGAATGCCATGAGAGCCAAACTGTGGGAAAATGCCTGCTTGACAGATGAATATTCATACATAAATATTCCGTCGATATAAACAAGCAACTTCGATGAGTAATTCACGCTTAGTTTAATAAAACGAAGCGAACTGTCATGTTCATACCTTTAGGCTACATAAATACCTCAGACAATCACCATGCTTAGACATTTATTAAACGAAGAGAGTTTTTACCTATATCATATTTATTTAAGATTAAATACAAAGGAAATTTGAGAAAGTATTGTCAGTTATACAACTTGAATAAAGAAGGTATTTCTTATATTGATTATAAGAACTGTTGCATTTGTGTATTTTTTTTCAAGGACATATTAGGACAATGAATTGTTTCTTACGTCAATTGAGAAAATATAAAAACGTAAACGTGCCATCAACTGATTACTCGATGTTGACATTAAACCCTGTTCCTTTGATGGATATACTTCGGGGATGATGATCGTATCAAAGCGATAATGACAAAAGACACACATTCATCAGGTAATGTAGTGAAACACCGACACTGTGAAGTCGCTTCTTTAATTAAAGTAAAGATCTTGGAAACAGGAAGAATCGTGTGTCAATTATCATCAGCAGTGTGATTGGGATTCGTTAACAGTTAACGAATAACATTTTCAATGTGCTTAGAACTAAATATTTGATTAGTGTGAGATAAATAGTGTATACTATTCGCACTCCGGGAATACAACGGTTCAAGAGTAAACAACTTAAATATATATATTTATTAAATTAGATACTAAATCCCCACAAAGCCAATCAAAAGACGTTCCACATTCGTTGGGAGCTGCACATGTGTTCAAGATTGATGACTTGCCATGTAAGATATACATGTCTGCGAAGAATTTCAAAATCCAAACTCTACTATAAAACATTGCGCTACCTTTTTCATCACGCACGGTAATTTTCTTATTTTAACATTTACTAAGTTTATAATAATAATGGAATTATTATTTTGTACGTTTTACCATTTTCGTTATTACAGAAAGCATCATTTGAATGATTTAACTAGACAGAACCAACGATTGACATTCCCCGTAAAATCCTGTTTATTGCTTTTAATTCGTGAAGTTCAATACTGTACAACATGTGAAATATGCAGATATTTTGTCTATTTATCGTCATTTAAAGGCAGCTGAAAGAACATTCCCACGTTGACCCCAAGAAAAAGGAATAAAAAAAATAAAGCATATGGCGTATCACAATCGGTTTTAGGATAACTACCCGCAAAACTAAGTGTGTAACATCAGCTATTTTATGTTAACACGTTAAGCATCTCCCTGTTGTTAGGGTTCGCCTCATCTCACGGGCTGCTGTTACAATTATACTTTTAATGATTGGAAGTACGAGAAAATGATACGCCCCATTTTTTAATAATTAAACACATTTTAATTAAACAGTTCGAGTTGCTTGTGGAAGAATCCGTATCGCACTCAACCTTTGGTCTCGTGTGATACGGATTCTTCCACAAGCAACTCGAAGTGATACAACACCACGGATCAACCGACTAACATAATATTTCCTATGTGTTACACAACAAAGACTTCTGTTTGTGAATGACTAATCGTGTCATGTCCAATCGTCTGAATGATATAGGTAAACAGTACTTTCGAAACATGTTATTAATTGGGCAAAATACTGCATTTTATGAAATCCACAAAGGCAAAGTCGCAATAAGATAAAATGTCGCTTAAAATTATTCAAATTATTTGGTAAAAAACGATTTCTTGAAAACTGATTTTAAAGATTATGTTTAACCGCATTCTATATTATTATTTTTTTGTAGAAAACCTCTTTAAACAGTTATTTGTTGATGCTTTTAAACACCAATATTGCGACAAATCTCATCTGCTTAACACGATATTGGGATGTTGATGCAGTGTATGACGGCGGAGGGAGTAACAAACACAAGTTTACAATATTGATACATCAATACCGTATGCAAACATATCATCAAGGCGGCAGTAAAACAAAGCCTTAGCAACACGACTTGTTATCTATTGCATCTGCATGATATAAAATGAGGATGATACGTGCTACTTAATCCTTGTGATAATTGTGTCAGGTTAACATTATAACATTTATTAACACAGAAAATAGATCGCATCATAAAAACACGCACGTTTCGTTAAAATATCAATGAACATAAAATATCTCTTTTATGCCACAAAATGCCATTTCATCTCTAAACTAAATGTCATTTTGCATTGCATTTTATGAACCATAGATAACAAAATACTTCAAAGGATGAACAGAATCTATCTATGTTTGCTTATTTGTAGCAGTTTGTTTAATTCCTCCCAAGTGTATGGGAATATATCATATAATATCTGTTAGACACGTTACGATCTGAATAAGTATTGTATTTTAGAATAGCAACGCGCACAAGAAATCGAATTTTTTTATAGTTGCTTAACAGAATTGCCAGAAATTTTCATTATATGAATAAATCGTTTTTCCATGTTAACGTGACCAAAATGCAGTAATTTTTCTTTAATATCTACTTAAAGCCTGAGTATGCGTGAAAATAAATATACGCATTATCATACATGTATTGTTACAGTTGATTACTAGAAATTGTCAACATATAAAATACAACTTATGCAATGCAATGCAAACAATATAATCGTTTAAGTATTCTACTGATCTTAAAATTCATTCGAATTGTGTCTTTAATCTTTGAAACATTTTGCAAGTAAACAGGAAGAAACGTGAACATATTAGCATAGCGAAGGTGTTTTTGTTTAGTTTTCACATAGATAATTTAATCATTTAAATATTTGAAATGGAGTCTCACTCGCTTATCAGCAAAATAACTGAGAAATCACGAATTTATCAAAAAAACATTCCAAATCACACGAGGAATCGGGTACTAGTTACAATCCGTAAGGTTTGTTGATACTGTTAATCGGACTACTATCATTTCTTTTTTAAAATTACATACCTTATATTTAAAATGACGGATTGCAAATATTTGAGAGATGGTTAATAATAAAGTATGTTGATGTTTTGCGAATAAGAAAAATAACTTTTGTTCATTCGAAATAGATTGGAAAGAGTAATCATTTATTGTTTACCACATTCACAGTTTTATCTGTTCAAATTTAGGATTAATGAGTTATGTTGAAATAAATGTGTTTGTTGAGTGCTTGATCGTGCCAAAATGTTCCACTTTATCAGTCATTGTTGTTGCTGTTAGGTATTTTTTCGTTTTGCTTCCATGATTTTTGTTTATTTTCTAGAGCATGTTGAACTTTTGCATTTTTATTTTGAACAAAGAAATTTTAATGTTCATGTGTTCACAATGTTCTCTGATAAGGCAAATACTTGTTTAATCTCGTTCTGCCAACTCAAGTGAACACAATCAGACCTTTGCAATTCGCTAGCGCCGACATATAGGAATAAGAATTGTAATTTATGTTTTCATTGTTCGTAACGGCGATACTTGGCTTGTCATTATTGTTTCTTTCATTAGTAAACTCTGAAATAATGTCCAAATATCCGTAGCATATAATTTAAAATGTATATTTTCAGGGTAAACATTATGTGTTTCCACAATTAGGCAATATTAAATTCAACTAACCCTTAGTAAATCATTTTTTTTGAAAAAACAGAGAAACCAAGCCGGTAATGGTGACATATTTTTGCCAGTGTTTTTAAACGTAAACCATTTAACTTTTTTATGAGCGAATCGACAACTGATTATCTACGAAACGCAAACGGCCCAGAAAAAAAGGTGACCAGTCTAAAAACCATTTGCTGTCGGTGCTACCTGATTGTTATTGTCTTAGGTGAGCATGACAAAGTTGATGTAATTATTCCGATCGTTTAGATTACAAAAACGTCATTATTTTTCATTACTATTAAATGTTGTAATGTTACCTTCCTTTCTAAGCAACGTTATCATTCCCTCACGGTACACCGTCAAATACCGCTTTCTTGATTGCTTTACATCTTCAGCAAATTAAAAGATGTTCTTTCAGAACTCGGTAGAAAACAGATGTTTGATTCAATTTACAAGTCTTAGAATTCAATTTACTAGACACAAGGAGATGTGATTTTTCAAATCAGGAATAAAACGAGGTTAAAAATCTCTGTTCGTTTGGATTCACGTTCGTTATGATTATGAATCAAAGATTGATGAAGAGCAGCGTGAATCTAAATTAATTTCGTTGTGTGAAATTTCCACATTAACTTCTTGCTCATCAAAAAAAATACACAATGGGTCTTTATTTGGAATAAAAAGCATCAAGCCCCTCAACACAGGTTCCATAAATATGCATATTAAAATTATGAATGAGTTGAAATGAATGAACACAAATATTATTCAATATAACAATAAATATTTTTGGATGGAGATCTGACCATTGTAAAATAGAAGGAAGGAAGATGGTAAAATACAAAATGGATGGCATAACCTATTCGACCAATTGCCTGCTGTAAGGCCTATGTCACTTCAAGTTCTATTGTTTGGATACAAAAACGCCACGGACCAGACAAACTCAATGATATTCACGTTCAACACTACATTCGCCAAACTAAACGTTTTTAATTTCCTTAAGATAAATTAGAACAACCTTGACTCTACTACTGACCTGACCTATCCATGCCCCCCCCCCATTCCTGCTCTTTACACTACTCTCTTTCATACCCCATGCGCATTTTTGACGTTCATCTTCCACATTATCCATCAAATTATAACGATTACATAAATATACAAACAATAACAACATTTACACCATTTCAAGCAGCTTAATCATGCGAAGGCTCAAGTTCCGTCTGGACAGAAAATGTCTAGAAACTATTTTTTTTTGTACATCCGTCCGATTCTTGAATATGCTGATATTGTCTGGGATAATTGTTCGGACTACGAAAAAAACGAACTGCAAAAGATACAAAATGAAGCCGGAAGAATAGTCTGTGGGGATACTAAGTTAATTTCGATTGATGTTTTCCATGCGGAGCTATGTTGGCCTACTCTGTCAGAAAGACGCATTAATCACAAATTATGTCTCTTTTACAAAATGAAAAACGGCCTTGCCCCAGAATATCTGTCATCCCTTGCACCTTTAAAGCTCAGTTCACAAAATTATCCACTACGGAATGCATCTAACGCAAGAACGGTTATGTCACGCACAGATTCTTACTTTCTCTTTCTTACCTTCAACTATACGTGCCTGGAATGCACTTCCACAGAATGTACGCGATTGCCGTTCAATTGCATGCTTTAAATATGCACTTCGTAGTCGATTGCCAGTCTGCCCGCTTTACTATTATTACGGTAAACGCCGATTGCAAGTACTTCACACTCGACTGCGTACTAGTTGCAGTGGTCTTAACTATCACCTTTATTGTAAAAATATTATCAGCTCTCCTCTTTGCGAGTGTGGTGAAGTTGAAAATAGTACTCACTATTTTATGTACTGTCCTTTATATACCGACTCTCGACAAACGTTCTTTCGTGATAGGTTAATTATCACAGAAATTAACATTGGTTTTCCTAAAATGTGTCCACACCCTATTTATATATCCGTTATACAATCACTTTGCTTATATTGTTTTTATTATATATCGTGTTTGAACTATCAAACCTATATCTAAACACACACTCTCTAGTTCTTTTTTCAGCTTTAGAAACATATTTTCTCCCATAAAACATATATATCGTCTAATCGCCAATCATACGCATTTTTCTGGTAAATGAGTAATTTAATTCCTATGGAGAAGAACTCTATAAGATATGCTTTCGTTCCAATCCATTTCAATATTATAGACAACTTGTGTGTGTTCATATTCTGTGTAGTTCGTTTGTATATGTTGAATAAAATATGTTTAAATCAAGCAGCTTGAAAGACCGACAGAAGCGATTCATAGTATAAGCTACCATAGCTTCCTTCTCAATTCTGTCAAATTATTTTGTTTTGTGCATATTTAATGTGTATACCTTCCATGTATTGCTATCTCCGTCAACCATTTAATATTGAGTATGCTATTACTGTGTATATCATTATAATGTTATTTTGAAATAAATCCTGTTTAAACCAAAATGGAAGATTTAGAAATAAAATATAATTCAAAATGGTACATCTTAGATCACTGGTGTCAATTTCCGCCATTTTGCCTTCTATGATGCTTTATAATGCCCATTTTTAGTGCAGAAAATAATAAAATAAATAATAAAATAAATAAAATAAAAGTAAAACATTAAGAATGTTTTATTTATGTATAAATCAGGGCTGAATCAAATAAATTTATATCAATATTTATGCGAAAAGCTACAAATGATCAAGTTCACCTTAATCACTCTGCTAAAGTGGGTGACTTCCGACATAAACAAAGTCAGTATCTGAAACAAAATTAAAATAAATAATATCGGAAAACTACATAGTCCTTCATAAATGACTTAAGGGTCAACAAATTCGAAAATATTGATAAACATATAAATTATACCTAGCAGGTAGCTTACATTAATTGATAAAAATATATTTATGTGTGGTATGTTTGTGTTCTGTGAAAGTTATGTGTATCTTGATCAGTGTATGTCATGCCTTACTTAGCCTTGTGCCACAGCAGGATATGTCTTACCATTATTGAAATCAAATTGTAAATCAGTACGAACTAAACACATTTAGCATATATGTAAATCAAAAGCCTAGGTTCAATAGATGTTTATCTAATGTGGCTGCTATATTTATTATAGAAACAAGTTTATATTTTATAAACGAAATGAACAGCACACTTACGGTAAAAATGAATTACCCTTGTTTTTACAATGTATGTAACTTCACAAGTCTAATATCAACGCGTAAATTGGGATATGAAATATCATAACTGTTCGCAGTGATATAAGCCAATACCTGTGTCTATCTATTCTGAGTATTCAAGCGTCATATCACTCATAAAGTCAGTTTAATGTGTGTGGGTATTTGTCTCAAATATGTTCTGGAAAGGAACAAAAAATGCATGTTTTTTATGTATGAAAAATGTTCAATGACGGCTTACTGCCGATGTTTCCCGGCGCCGATGCCTTGCGAAGAAGGCTATTTTCAGGAACAACTTAGTCAATTTTAATGATCCTGAATCCCATGCAATGACATAACTGCATCTCTTATGCAGCTGAGGACATTAATGCAAAGTCTTGCTTTTGTTTGAGATGCACACAAAATATAAATACCCGAGAGAATAGTTAGTTGCAAAATGATTACCGCTTTATATGGAGATCTAATGAAGTTGACATTGGAGACAAATAAATTAATAGGTCTAGCTGATGAAATCTTGTGTAAATATGCGTAACTGTTCAACATAAATTCCCGATTTTTAAAAGAAAACTTTATTCTCAAGCATGTATTTCCTGCCGATTAGATCGAATAATTAATATATAAATATATGAAAGCACTTGCTGAATTGCCTCAGTTTGATTGGCGTACGTCATTTAATTCCCAAAGATAAAACATGTAAATCCGTCATAAAGTTTTACTCAGTGTTTTTCATCCGTAATAATCATATCTTTTTTGCTTTTTTTCATTACTGAAACCGTTTTTCATACGGACAAAGAAGAGCTCGCACTTGAACTCTATCTTTAAAAGGCATTTAAAGTGTAACTTAATACACTCTTGGTACTAGTTGACGCCATACTTGAATATTTCCTTTTTCTAAGATAGCGAATGGAAATATTAATGTTGCCATCAAAATTCATATTTTTCCATAAGAATTTTAAGGGCAGTTATATTTACAACATCTATATTTTATATTTGATAATTGCTTCTTACTCTATATTTGGTTCTTTAGGTATTTTCGCCGATTACGTTGCTAACTTCAGTTCATCGTCGTTTGACGTATGGAGTCAGATAAAGGGCGCTGTTCAAAAATGTAATGTTGTCTACTGATCACACAAGGATTATAGATTGGTTCTGAAATCGAGTAAATTTCTCAATCACATTTAGGCCTGGTCATATCGAGCCAACGACGCATCTGTCAAATGACACGACCCTCTTCTTGAGCATATCGTGGGTCATCGGAGGTCGTCACAAGACAGTTCTACAAAATAAGCATTGTGGCATCGACTTGCCGTCGTGAGGCGAAATTGGACATGCGCCTATTTATTTTAAGATTTTCTTTTCGTATCCATGTCTTGTTGCTGTCGTGAGTCCTACGAGACCATGACGTATGACGTACGATAAATATCTTTTCATGCAAACCAGAATTTTGGTGTGTGTTTTTTTATCAAACACACTTACGACAGTCCTACAACTGTCCTACAACTGTCGCAGCACATTTGCAAGATTGTCTGACGAATATTAGATTTCTTGAGAGGCTCGCTCATTAATAAAACATACTACAGACTTTGTTGATGTACCAACAGAACGTTTTTGAAAGCAAATGGCAGATGACTTATCGGACCGCGTTATAAAATCGGGAGACGGACGTGCGGGCGTCACACAAATTACACATGACTGTTGTGCAACAATCCCATTCAACGAGTGAACCACGATCTGATCATGTAATAACAGCCCTCACGACCATGCAAGGTAACCCACCATGGCCCCACGACTGTAGCGAGACTGACTTGCGACCCACCCACGACATATATTTTTCCGTTGTGTTCCCATCGCCAAGCCATTTGTATGTGCCGTTGCTATCCATACAACACGAGATAGATTCCGCGCATGTTGCAAGATCTTACCTCGACACAAATTGTATGGGTCTTCCACGACAACAATTTGGTGCGATCCGTGGTGACAGTGTATTTAGGGGTCGTTGGTTAATAACCATTGATCATCTTGATTGTGTAGTCCGCCATGGTTATCGAAGGATAATAGAAAATAACAGGGAAGCGATATGTGTAGTCCTATTAAGCTGTATCGGTTCTAACTTTAAAGCCTTTGAAATATTTGACATATGGGCCTCCTCTGACAAAGAATATAAACAATGGAGATCTAATCGCCTATTTTTATCATCACATGTATTAACTAGCATTGGCAAAGTGATCTAGTATATCTAACTCAGGCAAATATATGTTGTTGTGCTTCAATGAACCTGTCTTTGACTATATCTTCAACAATGGTTTGTCGCTTCGAGGTGATATTTATGGAAAAAAGTGTGACTTATATTCACTGCCTGGTTACATAATTGTAAATTAATATCACGCCAAAGACATAAGACTTTGTTTTGTATTATGTCAAATACCTAAGCCTATAACTATTTTAGTATCTTTAATGCTTTTAAATACAAATGCTTTTTTGAGCACACCTATTTTACAATATTCGTTCGTAAACCGTTTTGAAATTGTGTCTTTATTTTATACAGTTCAAGATGTTTTATTTCTATTTTTGTTGCTTCTACAATTATTAAACGAATATAGATGGATTTCCATTGGCAATGTCATGTAGATCAAATACATTTTTGTGTTAAGATTGATTTTGTCCCCGATAAGGCGTAAATGAATTTAATTTCCCTACTCCTGTGATTCATTTGATTGAATTTGAGCTTGTGCGTCTTAAACGTAGTTGTCTGGGTTTAGTCACCAACCATTACATTTTGATTTATACTTTTATGTTATTATTCGCAGACGATTCCAAGGCCTCACTGCCAACATTCATTGATAAACAACTTTGTTTGTCACTAGGCTTTCTCCATTAAACACGATCCTTTTACTTGGCTGGCACTGGCAAGTTTCATGCATTGTTATCGACGCAATAGCATTTGTTTTTTGAATGACGCACTTGACTTCCTTCCAAAATAGCATATAGACATTGGTTGTTTTGAGAGTAAACATTATAGAACGTTCGATTTGTTCACAGTTTGGCAATATAAGTGTCTTACAAAAAATAATACAATTAATTAGAATTCGAAGATAATAACCCTACAATGATGACATTTTTGGCAAGTGTTTGCAAGTACGAATGATAATTATTTTAGTTGATAAAATAGACAAAGTTCACACGGATGAATGTATGTGAAGCACTGCCAAAATTGTACAAAGAAAATATCTTCGAAACATCAACAGAACACACACGCAGTTAAGTCAAAGAATGGTGATACTCGAACGATGAAGTAAATTTCTACAACACATCAATACAAACAAAGTCTCTAACACTTCACCGCGACAAAGTTCCTGTAATCTAGCAATTAAACGTGAATCATAAATAATATATAAAACAGAAGTTCCCTGTATGTTACTTCATGGGCACACATACTACACCTGGAGTGAAGCTGTCGTCTAGTTCATTACTTTATATCTTTAGCAAAAGGGAACTTGTTTGGCTGTCCGCGGAAAAATAGATGACATAACTAGTATTGCAATTCGATGCAAACAGAAGGCGTTGATGCCATACAATAAACCAGAAACTTTGCAACCAGGTTTGATTATATACATTCATTTGGTTTCATGTATAGCTCTGGATTAAAGATTAATAAAAAGTAAACAGTTTCAGCGACAATTTTGACCTCAAGAACTTCTTAACATAATACCTGTGGCAATGTTTGGTGAATGTTTACCATAAAGGTTGACTGATTTCTTCATTGAAACTGCATTTTATTACTTAACAACTTATATCAATCATTTAATGAGAACTTACGCGACAAGTCTAGTTCTCAATAATGCGCATGAAAATCAATGATTTAATAATAACATAGATGGCCGAAACATATTTCAATACGTTTATTGATGCCTTGATCGTCGTGGTAAAAATTGCAAACCATTCTAAATTAATTATGCTCCCGATTATATAAATGACAATGTACAATTTAAGGATTATAGTTTTTTGTAACGTTAAGATAATAGACAAGAGAGCTCGGCTAAAGCGCTTCCAGAATATATAATAGAATATGTATGTGAAGAAGATATGATGTTACCAATATAGCATTTAACGTTCTTTTATTTAGCTTCGTTTGAAAACTGTTGAATAGTTTTCGCTATACGACATACTTTCAATAACTTACATACAAATACTTACATACAATAACCCTTTTTTTATCGATATTATATTGGTATCGTTTCTTTTTCGGGTGAGTATATATCAAAAGTAAGATTAATACATCTACGACGTAGGGTAATTGAAAAAGCCTTTATTCCTGACACGCTACGCACAATTCTCATACAATTGAAGGCCGGGCCAAATCTTTTTTTCGGGAATTAATTAAGCCATGAACGATCGTTCCGAATGCCATAAGAACCAAACTTGGGAAAATGCCATTATCTTGTTGACATTACGATAATAATGTCTGCATACACAACACACAGTTGAGACTGTTAGTTTTCCTATAGATTAAATGATAAAATTCCTTTGATATAAATCAGCAATTTCCATAAGAAATTTTACCGTAGAATAATACAACCCTGCAAACTGTTGGCTCCATACATGCATAAAATATCATCACCCTAAAACATTTTTAAATGAAAATCGTTATAAATTAGATTGCATTTATTATAACATTAAACACAAAGAAGATTGGAAAAAGTATGGTCAATCAACTAGAATACAAAAGGTCATGCCTAGATTTATTAAGTGAATTGTGTTATTTGGGCATTTTCATTCAAGCAAATATAAGAAAAGTGAATTGTTTCATACGTAATGGTACAAATACAAAACTATCAAGGTGCCATCAATTGAATTTTCGATAGTAATAATAAACCCAGTCCCTATACCGGATGTATATTACCAAAAGTCATTCGCCATTTGATGAACTATCCAATCGCGGAAACTGAGAAATTGCTTCTTTATCACAGAAAAAGACAATGATTCGTGTTAACATTGTCATTCGCATTGTGCGTGGCATTCGTTAACAGGGGCCTTTGCAGAAAATGCTTTCTTTTAGATGCCAACAATTTTGAAGTTCAAATCTTTAAAAATACGAAAACATCACATTTAAGTTAATTTACAGACGATTCATTTTTCATAAGACGCTGAAAATTTATGAAAAATGAATGACTTGCAATCTTGGAAAAAAAACATTATTGCGAAGAATTTCCAAATCCCTATCTTACTCTAAAACAATGTTCAATTTTTCTCTTTCTGGTATTACTATTTGGTACTTTTATTATTTTCGTTATGACATAAAGCATAAATGTTATGCTGATATAACTAGACAGAAGATGACATATGACATTCCCTGTAAAATTCTGTTCATTCCTGTTTGTTCGTGAAATTCTATATTTGGAGAACATGTGTAATATGAAGACATTTTACACAAATCAAGGGCAACGGAGTGAACGTTTCAACGTTGGCCCCAGACCAAAACATCATCTATAAAACAGATGTTGTAGGACAAGCTGTTTGAGGATTACTATCCGAAGGCAGAATACATAGGACTGAGTCTGTAACCTCAGCTGTCATCTATCTTGCTAAGCATGCCCCTGTTGTCAGGGTTTGCCCCATCTCGTGGCCTGCTGTTGCAAAACTTTTTACTTTTAGGAAGGCAGAGAAAAGAATAAGCCCTTTGTTCTTGGTGCTAAACATTTAACTATTATTCCGTTTCTGACTGATATTTATCGTGCTCCTGCGGTTTGTAGCCTATTGGATCGAGACAAAATGCAAACAACAAACAATTACATTTTTTTAAATAAAGCACTAAATTAAATCTCGAACTGTCCCATAAAATACATTGCAGCTTATGTATCCCCCAATAAAAACAATATTGTTACTATTATTTACGGAATGGTTTCATGTAACAAACGTTGCAACCCCTGTTAGTGCATACTTTATATATTTCTCTCACAAATGGCGAAACATCCTCATGAACACGTTTGGCCTATCCTGCTAAAATTGCGTTGAGATACTCTGAAATAATACAGCAAAGCCTCAAGTTAGTGAATGACTTATCATGTCGATTCAATCGCCTGTGTGCTAAGTATAAAAATATTTTCAAAACATGTACTTCGATAGTTTGGTGAACAAATAATTTCATGCCAACTGATTTGAAGTTTGTGTTAAATCGCTTTCCTTATATTGCATTTTTGGAGACAATATCTTAAAAGGAGGTATTTGTTGTTGCTTTTTAACATCAAATCTTGCGAATGATATCATTCACTTAACACAATATTGAGACGTTTGTGCAGTTAACGATACAGAAACATCACTTCCGAATGCATACATCCCTTCCAAAATGCAGACACGATTTGCTTTAGTTATCGCATTTGTATGCTATAAAATGACGATGAAACGTGCTGATATAATTTACTTCGTTTATATAAAACAAATGCACTGATGTAACATATCTGTAACTGCCTTGTTTTAGTATAAATGCTTTGTTCATATGATATCAATGTCATTACACTGGAGCTAGATGAGTATTGTTGATGTAGTCCCCTTTGCTCATTGTTATATATACATATACATAAATATATAGCAGCTTGTAATCCTCCACAGTGTTTGCTTAGATAAAATATAATATTTGTTTAACATGTTACAATCTACGTGTTTTAATATTTCCTGTCAGATAAGCATTGCGCGAAGAGAACCCAGAATACAGTCTTCATAATCAATATGATATACCTTTAATCTAATCGATATATATAGTCTTAACAGTTAAAAGTGTGTCTTTGTTAAATGTTTCCATACTTACTTTGCTCGCACGAAAGCAACCTCGCAGCTGGACAATTACAACTAAGTTTAAAGCAGAGGTCTAAGCCCTAACATACTCTGAACAAGAGACTCACATGGTATAAACAACACGGACAAAACATACACATGAAAATATGTATTTCAATTAATGTTCATGTAACCGCCTTGAAACAGTCAGTTCAGCATTGCAAGTTGGGTGATTACTGGACAAAAAAGTAAATAAAAGGTATTTATCAAACCAAGGCTGATAATTTTCGTTTAAGGGCCTTCCACAGGTTAAAAGCGCGTGGGGGAGAAATGTTCAAATGTTAAAATGTTTCAAAAGTATCGTGTTGTTGTTTTTAAGATTTTGTGAAACAATCTTTTGCACGAATGAAACATACATCCTTTGCAACATGTTGTATGGTAATAAGAGGTCGACACAATTTTACAAAAGAAAATTTTATTAGATTTTGAATCTTAAGGCAATTGCATGTATTCGGAAAAGTATGTCGATAAAATAAAAATGTTTTTGTGTCGAAATGCCTCAGACTACGTTATCGTCTTGTGGTTTCTAGTTTATATATTTTCAAATGGGAACATTATTCCAACAAAATAAGAGAAAGGATTAAATGCATGTCCTGATTACAGAAGTGCAAATATCAGACATTGTTGATTGGGCATGTTGTTTATTTTGACACAAAAACGTTTTCATTTTTATCAAAGACATTTCGGAAAAAATGCTAATACTTTTATATTGAAAACCTATTAAAATATTATTTTGTTAAATTTGCTCAACTCCTAATAACACCTACAAATATTGCAACAGATGTATGCAATATGCTTGCTAAATATTGAACCTCAATCGTTATCAACAAAAAAAATTCAAACACTTTATGCTTCGGTGCCACAAACGATCATTACACTATTGTATAAACCGCCATTTACTATTTGTTCCATTGCTGTATTCTGACAGCAAAATTCAATCTTACTCGGAATACAACATTACTCCAATTGTTCCTGTTTAGTTAACGCTCGAGTGATTAATTTCATAAAATGATAGCGGGCTTAAGCGTAACTATTCGAATAAAAAGTGTACATTTTACAGTAATTCTCCTGCTAGTGTCTAAATCACTGGTAATTGTCCTGTTGGGGTATTAGATAGTTTCTGTTTAGTTAGCTTGTAAAATATGTGTCTTTTGGGAATCGGTTCATGATATATTCATAATATTCAGAGTGATGAGGATATCTCAAGATGTTCCCTTTTGGCACAAAATGCAGTTGCAACTGTGCCCATATCAACTGATTGCAAAAGATGTCTCAGAACATAATGTGAAAAACCCAAAAGGAATGCTTTAGTTGTTCAATATTCAAAAAGGTTTCATGTAACTATATGTACAGAACAACACAACTTATTTTTTCCGTTTGAAAGCATGTTAACTGCATCAGCAAAACAACTGAGAAATCACGAATTTATCAGAAACACGTTCCAAAAAGCACGAGGAATCGTATGTCATTTCGAATCCGCAAGGTGCTTTAGTACTATAAATCGGACGTTTATCATTTCTTTTTGAAGAACATATGCCTTTTAAAAATCTGATTGCAAGTATTTGACGGATGGAAAATAGTGAAGTGCGTATCTCATTTGATTAAGTACTACTTCACTTGAAATTATAAATTGTACATTTGAAAGAGATTTGAAAAAAATATTATATTATTTTCAACAGATTCACTTTTCAATCTGTTGAAAATAGGTAAATGACTTTTGTTGAAATCCATGTGTTTGATAAGTGTTTGATTTTGTTTTTATGTTCCGCATTATCCATCGTGTTGGTGTTGTTTGCTGTCTTTTCGTGTTGCGTCCATATATTTAATTGATTGTAAGATAAAATCTTGTTTTACAGAGTGAAATTTCATGTTGAACTCATTATTATTTGTACTGAAGTTGATGTTTTCTACGATAGGGCATCTTTATGTTTATTTTTATTTTCACTTTAATTGATAAATATTAGAAAATCTTAGGGCTAAAAAACGGCCAAAACTTCCACTTTAAGTGAACTCAGACCTTTCCCAAACGGTAAGCCGATAAAAAAATATTTAAGAATTTCATTTATATATTTTGTTTGGTCTCTGCGCTCTCTGGGTTGTTTTTATTTATCTGATCGTTTATATGCTAATAAAATGTTTAAAGAGTAACAGCGTTACAGGGAGATGTTAAATTCAAGATATTATGAATTATAAAAGAAAACTGTTTTTCATTTATGTTAAGTACGGCAATTTCAATTTCCTTCCTAAAACAACGTTACCATGTCAACACTCAAATAGCCGGGGTACAGCTTCAAGTACAGCTTCCTTAATTACCTAACATCTTGAGAAAATGAAACGATGTTCTTTCAAGGCTCGGCGGAACACAGATCTTTGATTCAATTACAAGTATTAAATCTCAATTAAATAGACATAAGGGTAAATCATTTTCAGTAAACCAGAAATGAGACCAGGTTGGTGAATCTCTCTTTGTTTGAAATCGCGTTATAATTGATCGATGATTGATGAAGTGCAGCGTGAATCTTAATTATTTTCGTTTTGTGAAATTTTAACATCTTGCTCATGGATAATACAATACACAATACGTGTTTATTTGCAATTAAAGGCATCCAGTTCAAGTACAAAGGTTCCATATTATATGCATATTAAAATAACATCGACACAAGTAATAAACATGACCAAAATAAACATCATCTCCTTAACGGGAGAATGATTGTAAATGATATATTACATAACATCTTGAGAAAATGAAACGATGATCTTTCAGCTCTCGGCGGAACACAGATTCTTTGATTCAATTACAAGTATCAAATCTCTATTAACTAGACAAAAGGGTTAACCATTTTCAGGAAACCAGTAATGAAACCATGTTGGTAAATGTCTTTTATGTGGTTTCACGTTATGATGATTGATGTAGTGCAACGTGAGTCTAAATTAATTTCGTTTTGTGAAATTTACACATAAACACTTTGCTTATTGATAATTAAATACACAAATCGTTCTCATTTGAAATTCATGGTCTCCAGCCCAAAATACACATGTTTCATATTAACATATGCATATTGAAATAATAAATCAGTTGAAAAAGCATCACACAAATATTAATCATGACATGTATAAAAATCATTTTCTTAACGAGATTAAACATGGGCAAAAGAATAGGAATAAAAAAAACTGAGAGTCCTATGAAACCCGAAAAATATTATGAAAGTAAGGAAGAAATGCAAAATGGAAGATTAAGAAATACAATCTGGTTCGAAAAAGTTTTTCAGATAAATCCAGTCGCTGTCTGATATTTTGCCTTTTTTTTCGGACGTTAGGCCGTCTGAAATCGCCATGACCTGTTGTAAAATTTGCAGAAGTGAACTGAATAAAATGTTCTCAAGGAATTGTAAAATTAGTCGATCAAAACAAAGGTGTATCGGAAACGAGCTCTTTAGATCTTTATTTACACATTATCAACTTGCGCATTGGTAATTAAATACACAGTTCGTTCTTATTTGAAATTCAAGGGATCGATCCCAAAGTACACATGTTTCATACTAATATATGCATGTTGAAATAATAAATCAGTTGAAAGAGCATCACGCAAATATTAATCATGACATGTATAAACATCATTTCCTTAACGGGAGAATGATTGTTAAATTATTTATGAGTGAACGCATTAAACTTGGGCAAAAGAATAGGAATCAAAGGAGTCCTTTGAACGCGCAAAACATTATGAAACTAGGCAAAAAGATTACACAACAATAATGAAACCAAAAACAATCTATAGTACATAGTCGAACATTGGAACATAAGTAAAACAAAGTTTTATATATGCATAGCTCAAGGCTGAAACAATTAAATTCATGTCAAGTTTACTCATTACTCTTCTCTAAATTAGCCTATTTACGACGTAAACAAAGTCAGTATCTTGAAGACACTGATACCACTTTAGCCGTGGACAGAAGTGAGAGACTACATATATTTTTAATAAGTACTCTCTATTGACCTATATATAGAATGTAGTTCATAATGACATGAAGGCTTTAGAAATATTCCAAATTGCTGTGACCAATTTAATACTGGAAAATAGGTGGGGTGTTACTTCGTAACACTTCGCATCGAGCAATAACGTGTTAAACATAAGAATTTCAGAAATCTGATTCATAGTTTCAAGAGGCATGTTGATTCGATGACTTCGAAGAAAATGAATAATGTTCAATTGATTTAAATGTATCACATTCCTGATTTTAATTGATTTATGCTGTATCGCATAATGAAGGTTGAGGGTGAACAAAACATTAATTGATAAAAATATTTTATGTGTGATCTGTCTGTGTTGTGTGTAAGTTTTGTGTATCTTTGCATGTGCATGTTAAACCTTACTTAGCCTTAAAATGTTGCTGTTATATTAAATCAAGGGACACGTATAATTTTATACCATATTAACGAAATGAACAACACACTCACGGTAGAAATGATTTGCATTTGTTTTTACAATGTATGTAACAAGTTTAATATAAAATCATATTTTACGATCTGACATCTCTGAGCTGCTTGCAGTTATATTAAGCTAAAACCTTTGTTCGACTATTTTGAGTATCCAAGCAGCGTCATATCACCTATAACGTTAGTTTGATATGGGTTTCTTGTCATAAATATGTTCTAGAACGGAACAGAAAATAAACGTTTTTTGAAGTATGAGAACTGTTCATTGACAGCTTACTGCGAATGTTTAGTGCCTTAAGCAGAATGATGTTTTTAGGGACAACTCAGTGATATCAAATGATCCCGAAACACAAGAAATTAAATAACTGAACTCCTGATGCAGCGGGGTACAATAATGCAAAATCGTGATGTTGCTTGAGATGCACGCGAAACATAAAGACACGAGAGAATAGTTACTTGTAAAACGATTCAATCAACCGCTCTATATGGAGATATACTAAAGTCCGAGATGACATTGGAGACAAATAAATGCATAAGTCTAGCTGATAAAGTTTTGTGTATAAACTGTTACACTTTTATTTCCGATTTCGCAAAAAGACATTTCCCGCTGATTAAATTGAATAATTTACGTGATGAACGCACATTTGAAATTGATGTGCAATCAGCTAGCAAATAGTATTGGCATATTTTCAGTGAACAAATAAACTATATATGTGACACTATTCAAATACAAATCTCGATTGCATTTCTTCCTTTAAAATACTCTTTATATACAACCAAACAAACAAATTAAGTACCAAACTGTGCAATTAAACTAAAGCCTGGGCTAAATACCACGTAAGTACACATAGGGCGGAGCTATAGGAACAGCGCGAGTAACAAAGAAGCTTTCTCGACATGAGGCCTCGATGCGCTCGCTCCATTTATTGTACTTCGCTTAAATAAACTCAACCATTTACGTAAATAACTTTCATGCTAAAACCCTTTATTTGAGTTGGACGCTAATAAGATTCCGCCCACGATTTAATACCAAGGAGCATGAATTCAGCATTGTCAATAAATAACACAGATCGCAAAGATTTTCCATAAAAAGACATTCGAGCACAATAAATCGTTTCAGTCCTAAAAAGTAACGACATACTAGTTACAAAACAAATGAAGAAATATCTATTATTTGCTTATATTAACATTTAACCATGATCTAATTCTCAGATATATTCTAGGAAGGGTGATCCTACCACGCCGATAAGGACAAAAGAGTTGTGATATCTACTAATCAAACACGATGACCGAGAAATCATGTCTTTTATCAAACGAACATTCCAGGAAAACATGTGTCAGCTTTCATCAGACAGGTTTATCCTGTGTGCTATTTAGCGTGACTGGTTATTAATGAGACGATCATAATTTCTAATGAGCCAGGAGTATTGGATTGTATACGGTTAAGTGATTGTTCGACGTAGGATCTTTGTAGGCAATGTATATGCAACTGGGCTAGTCCTTGTACGTTCTATTGTTTTATTTAAAGAAGCTCTTTGTAGTTTCAATTGTAAATACTTTTTAAAACTCAGCATTGTGTTATACTGTTCGCACATTAAGTGACGACCGTTTTTACGAATGATTTCAAGAAATCAAGACGAAATAGCACGCTTTTCTCTTAAGATTTGGATTGAAAATGTAGTAATGTATTCAAATATATATATTCATATACACAAAATCTCAAATAAAAGTAAAACTTGCTAGAATATAGACGATTGAGGAATTAGTTTTGCCAATTAATGTGCTTACAGACGTGTGGAATGATTTATTTTCTGACCAATAGAAAAAAGCCTTATTTTATTACACATGTGTTATACAGAAAAAGACGCAATGGCTATTCTAAACCAGAAACAAGGTATAGCATGTGATGAAAATTGTTACATAAACTCAACGTGGAAGAAATTATTATTCTTGTTTGATAGTCACTGAAATGTCATATTAATAGTTGATTTTTGTGACCAAATAAAATACTAACACGCCGCCGTGTATATAAAACAGGCCGAAGGCATCAAAAGTTGCCCAAAAACAAAACTCCACATAACAATACAGATATTACACAGCAAATGGTTTAAAGAATTAATATCAAATCATCTTGGTTGAAAGAATGATGCACAAAGATAACATCTAGTTGGAACATTCGTTAATTTCATGGAGGTTTGTAAATTAAAAATGCAAATTCTGCATCCATTTTCATCTGCTTTGCATGCCATCGGGTAGTATTCTTCATTGTGCAATTTATGGCATGGAACTGGAACAAGCGCAACTTGAAACACAAACAGCAAATAAACGCCAAGTATGTCCAATTTGAATATATTATCATTTGTGTAAGAAACCCTTTACCAGTTTAGTTTTGAGTTGAGTTAATTATCAGAGTTGAAACGAATGCACAGCAACAAAAGTGGTACAATGGGAGGGGGGGGGGGTCCTGATGAAATATCAATATAAAGTTTACAATTTCAATTATTTCGATCAAAAGCACATCTTTACATTATGACTGTAACAATCTTTGATGGATGAAAACATTGAAGCAATACTTATTTCTTAATTTAAATTCGTATGTTTTTAATATCTTTAGCTTCAGTGATCTGTAAGAACAGTCATTTTTAATTGCTCAGGACGTATACGTTTTGCTGATTTAAAGATAGCTTGATGCTAAGTATTCGGCTGTCCTTGTAAATATTGCAAACTTCGAAATTTATTTTTAATTCTTTCAATCGACAAGCTTTAGTCTAGGAATTGGAGTTTGTAATTTGTTTACTGGCCGACAATAAAGTTCAGCTGATAGAGCTTCTTGCTTGTAGTCTGGTGGTTAGTGATATCCCAACATTATTATAAAACGATGTTCTTTCTTTACAGTGAATTATTTCAATTTATCAATCACTTTGTTTGTAAACTGGTATATATTGGTACGTTTTACTATTGCCGTTATAATAAAAGGCATATTTTGAATGCTATCAAACAATATGTGTAATATGAATACACTTTAGAGGATAAACGCATTTCAAAGGCAGGTGAAACGACGTTTACACGTTGGCACCAAGACAAAACATCATTAATAAAACACATGTTGTATGACAAGCTGTTTTTAGGATTACTACCGGAAGGCAGAATACATAGGACTGAGTGTGTAACATCAGCTGTTATATTCCACGTGCTTAACATACCAATATTGTCATGGTGTGCCCCATCTCGTGGCCTGCTGTTGCAGATATGTTTTTAATTTTCGGAGGTACGAGAAACGGATAAGCGCTTCATTCTTCTTACTAAACAAACTATTATTGTTCCTATTCTTACTGTTATTTATAGCGGTCATGAGATCGAAATTGCGTCGTGTGGAGCCTTTTGGCTCGATACAAAACACAACGACAATAAAACATAAATCAACTTGATATTAAGTATCTAACATCATGTATGGTCATTTATTTGACAATTAAGACAATAAAGGGTCCCTCTAAAACCATAGCTGATAAATTTTCATTCTCAAAATGTAATTTGTTCATCCACAGAATCTTCCGAAAACAATCTATAACAGCAGAACATAGGTAAATAGTTGTTTAGTGTTCACAATATAACTAAAAAGAAAACGTGGTACATGTTTCTTTAAACGGAGAACAGATGCAATGGTGGAAAAAAAATCATATGGAGGGGAAACAATCGGTTGATAGTAGTTTTAAGAAATGTATCCGTTTTGACATTTACATCTGTAAAGACATGAACCGCCATATCATTTATTTCTCTGTAGTATTCTTATATGGAGCTCCCATATAACTCGGTATAAAATCCCAAATCTTTGGTTAAGGATACTTATATCAATTTCCAAAATAAGGGTTGTTAGGTATAGGTATTCTTTTGATAAGTGTTAGTTATTTGGATTTCAGAGAACAAGTAAACCAAATTGTCAAGGGCATATGATGTGCAATAAAATAAACTCATTTAACAGACGTTGATTAGATGAAATTCGATATCAAAAGAAAACAGAAAAGAAGGTGAAATGGTATTTAGCCTGGCATCTAATAATTCACCGAGTTTGCCAAAGTGTTCTTTGTTGGAAACAACTCTTTTATTCCTTGTCATATTTCTATGTTTTCCAATAACATTATATATGACCTCACATAATTTGTTTTCTAAACGTTGGAGTGTTGATAAAGCATTTCACGATTTATTTGTTTAAAAACATCAACTCATATAGCTGGGTAACAGCCATGTTCTAGTGATACAATTTCCCATGTTTCGTTTCAGTGTTTTTATTAGTTTTCGAAAAGTTTATCTTTAATCTTTGAAACATTCCGCATTAACAGAAAGGGTATTGTTTAATTAAGTCCAGGCCCAAATATGACAAAAATACTCGATTCAAATCTCAATCTCGACTCAATTTACATCATAAAGGCATAATAGGATTCAAAATCTTGCACATTTTTGTAATTGCTGAAAAAGCCGTTTCTCATAGGATGTGTTAATAAAATATTTTGTCTAAATTCCAAATAAAAAACAAATTCTAGAGCAAAAATATACTTGAGTAATTGTTAAAAAAAAGTGAATTGTACTCAAATACATTTGTGGATGTAGAATATTTTCCCTAGGAATCTTCACCAAAAGCATTATTCAACATTTGCTATGATAGAATGCGCTTTTTAAAGATGTAAAAACAGATATGATTTTTAATAATTTTTGATGTTATGTGATAAATGAGTTCAGACTGAGAATGAGATTTGACTTAATAAGTATTTTCGCGATACCGCGGCCAGGATGTTTAATTCATAATTAACAAATGACAGAGAATTTTAAGCGCAACTATTTGAATACAAAGAAGAGGTATATATTACAAGTTTTTTCCTGTCTAAATCAGCGGCGTTGCCGACGGGAATCAGATATATAGCTAGCATGTAAAAAGGGGTCCTTTTTAAAATCGAATAAAGTTTTATGCATAATATCAAGACTGATTGACATGTCCCTCATTTTTATGATTGAGACAACATGCTCCTTTTCGGAACAAAATGGAGATGATGAATAGAAATGTGCCTTTGTCAAGTGATTGCCACAGAAGTCCTGGACATATTTTGCCAGTGTTTGCAATCGTAAATTAGTTTCCTTCTGGTGTTTACAATGGATAGTGAACGGACAAAAGATCGTCTGCAAAGCGCAAACCTATATGCAAAAGCGTAACATGGGTTAAAAGCATTTGTTTTCGATGCTATCTTTCGTTTTAATGACGATATCATGTTCAATTGAGCATGGCAGAGTTGCTGTATCAATTCAAATAGATTTTTTTTGAAAACATATTTTTTTTTAATTTCATTTAAATTATATGTTATTTTACCATCCTTCCGAAGCAACGTTAGCTTCCATCACTCAAATAGCCAAGTTACACCATCAAGTTCAGCTTTCTTGATTAAATCTTCAGCAAATGAAAAGATGTCCTTTCAGCACTCAGCGGAATACAGATGTTTGTTTCAATTTACAAGTATTAAAATTCAATTTACTAGACACAAGGGGGTTGATACTATTCAAACCAGAAATTAAACAAGATTAGAAAATCTCTTCTCGTTTGGTTTCACGTTTTGATTCCGGAATGATGATTGATGAAGTGCAGCGTGAATCTAAATTAATTTTATTTGGTGAAATTTCCACATTAACATTTTGCTCTAGGGTAATAAATTACACAATGAGTCTTTTTTGCAATTAAGGGCATCCAGCTTTAAATACACAGGTTCCATATGTATGCCTTTTGAAATTATTTATCTGTTGAAAATGCATCAATACAAATATGAACAATGACATGTATAATCAGAATTTCATAATGACGTAAATGATGAATATATTATATATATTACAAAATATATTATTAAATGAAAAAAACGATATAAACTGTGCTTCAGTATATCTCAGATCACACAGTCATTGTCCGCCGTTTTTCCATGTTATGCTTTAAACGCTCCTATGTTATGCAGACATTAGTAAAGCTATAGGCAAAACATTCATATAAACCTTTTATATATACATACATCAGGGAAACCATTAAATTGATGTAAGTCTTACCAATAACTCTTTGCTGAAATAGGTTGAAATATATTTCTGACTTCTGAAATGTCAGTTTATCGAACGCTCTATACACTATAAAGTATATGACCAATCCCTGTAAATGAAACAGGATTAAGGGTAAACTACTTCGAATGAATGATGTTAATAAAACGTTACATAGAAACACGTTTATATACTTTTCGCAAACTCAACATTATCATTCTATTCCGCATGTATGTTTTAATTTCATGTCTCTAGTACGCGGTTAAAACAAATTTACGTTCCAGTAACACATCAATGGAGTAATGTGTCGGTCAGCGCACGATTTGCACGTGCTACTTATACAACTCTAGCATGCAGCTGTTCAACTATACAATATCACATTTAAACCTGGACAGTGATTTACTGAAGGCACTTTGGACAAAAGGTGACTGTGCTGCTTTAAAAAAAATGCAATGTCTAGACTAAGTAATGAAAACCGTGCTAAGATTTTAGCAATGCTATAGTGTGGACATACACAAGAAGTCGTCGCTAGACGTTTTAATGTGTCTCGTTCGGCAATATCACGCTTAGTACAGTGGGTTAAGGGGAATGTGTCCGACAGGCCAAGATCAGGCGCGCCACGCGTGACGTTAGTCCCTTAGGACAATAGCATACGTACACATCATCTCTGGATTGGTTTGTTACAGATCGTTCAATGTCGAACCTTATTATAGATAATAGAGGAAGGACATTTGACCGCAACACAGTGAAAAATAGGCTGAAACTGCATATTGCAATATAACCGTTACAATGGCGGTTGTGTATTCGTTCTGGCGGCAATCTAGCATTCAATTTAATCTAACAACTATTTTGTCCATGGGACTCTGACTGCACGAAGATATATTGACCAGATCGTTGAACCAGTAGTCGTGCCTATGGAACGTCAACGGCCGGGGTCAATAGTTCAGCAAGACAACGCATGTCCTCGTACAGCACGGTTGACCATGAACTTTCAACACGTTTACTGCGTAGATACTCTTCGATTGCCCTTTGTTTCACCTGAATACAACCCAATAGAACACACGTGGGATGTCTTCGGACGTCAGCAACCTCGTATTGCTCAGGAATTGACAATTGATCTCCAGGAAGGTGGATTACATTCCAATAAAGCTTGTGTAAAGGTTGTGTCGGTCTATGACTTGACTTTATTAAGTTTTGCCAATCTCGGAGCTCATACTCGATACTGACGTAATGTGGACATGGTCATGATTTACATTAAATTCAATCAAACAGCGTTGTGATTATTCATAACTTTAAGCATAATTTAATTACCATAGGATTATTGTTTGATAAACTATTAACATTTGTTAAGTATTTTGATAATTAAATACAACATTAATTAGACTTTGTAGCGCTGTTTTTCATATTTATTTTCATTTTAGGTTTATATATAACAGGTTGCTCATAATGTCAAGAAGGTTATACAAATATTTACAGTTGGTACATCCAAGTAAGAATCGGAAACTTACAAGTTTAGAACACTTAGTTTTTTGTTGTTTAATTCGTATAAAACTATAACAATTGATAGTTTCAAGAGGTTTCATTTGACTTCCTGTAAAGAAAGCATACTGTAAATGTTTCCTAGCGCCAATGGCTTTTGCAGAACTCTATTTTCCGAATCGACTCAGTCATATTTAATGGTCCCGAAGCACAAGCAACTATGTAACTGCATCTTTAATGCAGCTGTGGACAATAATGCAAAGCCTTAGTATTGCTTGAAATGCATGCGAATCATAAATACCCAAGAGAATAGTTGGTTGTTAAATAAATTAACCCACCCCTCTATATGGAGATCTAATAAAGTCTAAGATGACATTGGAGACAAATAAGATTAATAGTCTAGTGTAATTTGGGTAAATGCTCAACATCTATTCCCGATCAAGACAAAAAAAATCTCCAAAAAATAATTTCAGCTGATTTATTCGAATAATTAATATCCTAATACACTAGATGAATCGCCTCAGCGTGATCAGCTGACGTCATTGAATATGCGTTGGTAAAAATGCAAATACCTCCGTAAATGTGAATGTTATCTTTATTGTTGTTTCCTGACTTTTAAATCCTTTTATCATACAGACGCAGAAAACGTACCTATATACCTAGCCCTATAAACAATATCTTTAAGGGCTTTTCGAGAAAGACTAGTAATTGAATAATTCGATTGTTGAATGCATGGAAACATTTAAATTTGAAATTCGATTCGATTCATATTTCCAAAAAACAGAAGTTTCAATATTTACGATAAAAAATTCATTGTTGCTGTTGTTGTTTTAATCTATAGTTTGTTTACTTCCAGAATGTATGCAGGTATATTATGCTAAATTTCAATCCATTGTCGTTTTTTTGTAGTGTTAAAAAACTGGAACGTATTTCAAAAACATAATATATTTTTTTTGAAGATTGAAGCATAAAGAAAAACATTCTTACTATTCACAAAACGATCGTATTCTATCGTGAAAACTTATTGAAAATTATGTACATCGCAGTTTTTTGTTTTACTAATTACATCACATATTTAAGACAGAAATCTAAATAATCCACACTTGACGTCCGAGTTAATGTTTTATATTTCTAGAATCGTTTAACGACCTTGGCACTGGCCAAATATACATGACACTAAATCAAATGGAGAAAGACCAATTCCAGTTAATAAGTATGTGTCACGTGTGTGCGCGGTGGCCGTAAAGATCCAGCCCAATGCCACCTTTTAAGCGCAATACTTTTATCAGTAATCATCAACAATTAAATTATTGTTTCTGAGAAGTGCGTTGTTGTGCGTGCGTTGTCTTATCCTTAGTGAGGAATACAGAGATTTCACGGCCTGGTTAAACACCGAAAACGCAAGTATTTTACGCAAAAGGGTTGTATGACATCAATGACTGGGAAAAAATCGAGCTTAAGAATATTTTTTCTGTTAAGCAAGCAGGTAATAAAATGGACACAGTGACTGCGACCTGTCATTTTTAACCTTCATAAATAACTCACATAGTATTTTCCTTCATATGTAAAGAACCTCAATATCAATATAAATTGTGGAACACCATATGCAGAGGAAAAAACGAATAAACAAATATTTTTCAAATATCATATATCTCAGAATTTGCAGACAGACACCACTTATATTCCGCTTACGATTAATAACCAACAAAATGAAAACAGTGTTGTCAGTAAAACGCATCGAGTTGCACAGATTGTCATGACCTCGTTGATTTATATAAATGACCTCTAATTTGTGCATTTCTATTCAAAGAGATTTTATGACAATCAATGGTTTCTTTCCTTAATTTTGACAACGTGGTTACCAATACGAATAAGTAAATATATTATATCTGCTCATTATAACATTAAACCATGTCTCTATTTCTGTTACAGTTCCGGAATGGTGATCCTATCACGCCGATAAGTAGAAAAAGTAATGTTATCTACTTATAAAAGTAACATCCCAGAAATAACATGTCAGTTTTCATTAGAAGTTTCTTGTTGTGGGTTAATTATTTACCTTTATAAACAAAAGTTTATTATTTATAGTTTTGCCGACGATTTTCAACTGCTCTGCATGGTACTCTAGCGTACTTAGTTGATTATGTACGATTCAATAATATGCGAACGGAAAAAAACTCACTCATGTATATAAATACACAACGATGCTAAGAAACACATCATTTCTAACACGGTTTGCCACCAAACTATCGCCTGAAAGAAAATTGAAATGAAGTGTTCTATGAAAACAAATCCTTATGGTGATATTGCATTGAAACGAGCAAAAAAGCGTACATTTCTGGTAAAAGTGATTTATAATACTAGATTGTATACAAAAGGCCACATAACATAACTATCCTTACAAGAGACCAGAAAGAGGAAACGAACGCCAAGTCTGGCCAATTTAAGTATAATTATATATAAACAATCATTACCGCTATATACATTATGAGCTGAAGTAAAATTCAAAGTATTCACGGATGCAAAGCAACAAAAGGGGTGGAATTAATCACCTTTTGCACTTTATCATCTTTGTTTCGTTAATAAGCTTCCCTCCCAATCTTGGTCATTCACTTACGGTTTCGATGTAGCATAACGGATTTCTATCACACATCTCTTTTTAAGAGGTGTTATTATAACTACACTGGTCTCGCACTCATTGTTTAGGTGGATTACTGTAACAATGACATGTATGCACAGCAACACACACACAAAATGCCAACCCACAAATAAAACAAGTATTAATGTTACAATATTTCAATAAGTGTACTTTATGTAAAATGCTGTACTTCTGTCATTATCATCGCACAAATTTACAGAATTTGTCTCTATATGTCTGCCAAGTAAGAGAGCAAAGATACGTTTCAGTTTTCGAATACTTAAGTATGTTTAGTATTATGTGTATTTCTGATAGTTTATATTGTTTACGTTGTATAGTATTGCTAGAGAAATTTAAACATGTAGTATATAGTGTTGTGCTAACATGCTCCTATCACACCAAACACTTTCGACTTTGTTGTTTGAATAATAGCAACTGAAACCATTCTTATTCTCGTATATCTTTAATGGTTAAGAATGAAAATGCTTGGACATCTAGAGAAAGAAAATGACAATCATTCTGCTAAAAACAATCTGATTCTGCATACATAATACCAAATTGACGTGGAATCTGTGATAAATCCTAGTGATTGAAGGATGAATATTTATAAGATATTCCCTTTAAATAAGCAACTGGCACTCAACCGAGCCCACGAGTAATTTAACGCTCGTATACCAATGTGAATAACACAATCGCAAACGCCATGCTGAAATATTTATTAAATTTGGGGAGACATTACTAAATTTCCTATTCTAGGATCAGATCGCCGCATAATTTTTAAAAGATAAAAAACTTCATAAAAAGCATAATCACATTCTTGACATCTACTCACTTCACCAACAACCTTGAACTGCTGTTTTGGTTAAACACAAATCATTCCTTGTAATTTGGTGTGTTGCAAGGTTCATACCTTCTGATTTATTACAGACGGTGAACGAATGCAATCTCGATTAAGGTCAATCCTACAGCATGTAAAGCACAGAGAAAATGAAGCTATCGGTAACTGAAGCGATGTTTAAGTCTGTACAAAAAGCATGCGGCCACTAAATAATTCGTTTTCATGACCATTATTTATCATAAACCGTTTTTTGTGTTGTATTTATAATATATTTTTCTTTGGGAACGTGGCCATTGTCGAGTACTCAACCAAACTCGAACGCGTTTAATACTGTTTTTTCTATGAACTCTAGCAATTGCATTTTAAATTCCTGTCAATAACAAAGCTAAAATATGTCATGAAATAACATTATTTTCAAAAGTGTATTTTTCAACTTCCGTAAGTGCATTATGTTTTGTTACATTCATTTTTACAATCGTAAGACTTCCACATGCAATTTCTATCCTATCGTGCCTACTGTCTGATATTGATCAAAGATGATACAATATAAACAAATTATTTATGCAATTGTATAATATTGACAAGAAATCTGCATAAAAATACATTGTTTATTTTTGCCTCGTGTAAAGCAACGAAGTTGAGTGTTATCATACTGTCTATGATGTATTGAAGACTGCGTGGATTGTTTGAGTTATTTAGATAGACACACTCAGAAATAAAAATGTTTAATGCGAATTTAACAAAAGACATTGAAAGCCGGAAAGCAAAAATTGTATATTTTAAATAAACATATATTTATATATCATGTCTTAAATGTGTATTATTTGTAATGGACGACTAATATTCGTAGTTTCAATCACATCTTGTAAAACAGACATATTACATAAATCAACAATTAATGGCATTGAGCAGAAACCTTTCCTGTAACAGACTACAAAGTGAAAATGAATGTCTCTCCAACAAAATTCTTTTTTATTTTTTCTCGGTTAACCACAGAAACAAAAGTTTTAAATAAGTCTGAAGTTATGAGCTGGATTTGTTCTCGGAATTATCGACATAATACACCTACGAGGACGAGGTATTTCTACAACAAATGAAAACTGACAATATCAAACTCAAATTGAGGATGGAAGCGATTTATCTAGCACTTTAATTTGATTTGTTGATGCCTTTGAGACAGCAGTACAGTTCAGTTGGAATAAAACTGTCCTCCTCGATCCCTACGCTACGATTGTCGGGTCATTTCAAATTGGCAGTACTAACTAATGTGCAAACAATGGCACTATTGTTGTATGTTTGCTTACTGTCTTGCTTTAGTATTAATGCAACGTGTGTATGCCAATAGCGCCATCACACTAACACTAGCTGTGTATTGTTGAGAAAGGGTCCGTCTTTAAGATTATTGTTCAAATATGGCTCTGCAACACTGGTCATTAAACATGTCGTTTCGTAAAATTTGTGCCGTTCATGGATTATTTGTATTCGCTAATTATGCAGCCGCATAAGGCTCTGCACAAGTGTAAGGCACGATAAGAATATTATTAGTGTAGTTATAACTATTGTACTACTGAATTCAGGATTACCCATCACTGACATTATAGTCGATGCTTCTTTATCAAGATCAACAATGAACACATGACACCTGGTTCAAGTGGCGCTGATATTGTTGTACTTACGTGTCAGTGATGTCAATGACCGGTCTTCCTTTTTCAAGTGGCGCTGATATTGTTGCACTAACGTGTCAGTGATGTCAATGACCGGTCTTCCTTTTTCAAGTGGCGCTGATATTGTTGCACTTACGTGTCAGTGATGTAAATGACCGGTTTCACCGGTTCAAGTGGCGCTGACAATGTTATACTTTGTCAGTGATGTCAATGACCGGTCTTCCTTGTTCAAGTGGCGATGACATTGTCTTACTACGTTGACAGTGATGTCAATGACCTGTCTCTCTGTTTAAGTGGCGCTGACTTTGTTGCACTAACGTGTCACTGATGTCAATGACCGGTCTCCCTTGTTCAAGTCGTGATGAAATTGTTGCACAAACGTGTCATTGATGTCAATGACCAGTCTGCCTGGTTCAAGTGACGCTGACATTGTTTTACTACTTTGTAAGTCATGTCAATGGCCGGTCTCCCTTGTTCAAAATGCGCTGGCATTGTTGCACTAACGTGTCAGTGATGTCAATGGCAGGTCTCCATGGCTCAAGTTGTGCTGACATGGTTGCTCTAACGCGTCATTGATGTCAATGACCGGTCTGCCTGGTTCAAGAAGCGCCGACATTGTTTTACTATTTTGTCAGTGATATCAATGACCGGTCTCCTTGGTTCAAGTGGTGCTGACATTCTTGCACTAACGTGTCAGCGATGTCAATGACCGGTCTTACTGGTTCAAGTGGCGCTGACATTGGTTTACTACTTTGTCAGTCATGTAAATGACCGGTCTTCCTTGTTCAAATGGCGCTATCACTGTTGCACTAACGTGTCAGTGATGTCAATGACCGGTCCCCCCGGTTTAAGTGGCGTTTACCTTGTTTAACTACTTTGTCAGTGATGGCAATGACCGGTCTCCCCGGTTCAAGTGGGGTTTACATTGTTTACCTACTTTGTCAGTGATGTCAATGACCGGTCTACTTGGTTCAAGTGGTGCTGACTTTTTTTAACTAAAGTGTCAGCGATGTCAATGACCGGTATTCCTGTTTTCAAGTGGTGCTAACATTATTGCACAATAACGTGTCAGTGATGTCAACGAGCTGTCTCCTTGGTTCAACTGGCGCTGACATTGTTTAACTACTCTGTCATTGATTTCAATTGCCTGTCTCCGTGGTTCAAGTGACACTGACATTGCTGCACTTACGTAACAGTGCTCCCAATGACCGGTCTCCTTGGCTCAAGTGGTGCTGATATTGTTGCACTAACGTGTCAGTGATGTCAAAGACCGATTTGTATCAAATCGAGGCGTCTGTATGTCATACGAAAGAACGATCTCTCTTCTATGTCTCTTCCGGTCATTATCGATTACAGCACTTATCATCCTTGATATAAAGCGGTTTTAAAGTTTTCGTACACAGAATTAATTTGTTTACTTATTTGAAAAAGAAGACCTATACCTATCATGGAAATCATCTTTATTGCTTAACATCATAATCATATTGAGAAAAAACGACATTGTTCGTTAAAAAAGAACCTCAACATTTGATACAGCGATCCTCAGTATGCTATAAAAGTCATAAAACAAGATTCGTTGATGGGTATCAGTTATTTGGATTTCAGAAAACGCCTGGCGGGCGTAGCGTAGCACCAACTATCAGCATTCCAACTAATTTTTACCTGTCATTATTGTTTATTTTCCAGTTGCTTTGTAAACGAGCTTCCAAGACATGTTTCCTAAACGGTGGCGTTGTAACATTATTTTAAAGACAAAGCAAAATAGCATCGCGTCTTTGTTAACATAGATTAATTGATGTTGCCAGATTGATGGCATAGTCAAAACATTGCAATACTTTCTTATAACAGACAAAAGATAGTCGCAATAAAATGTTTTCTTTGATCTTTGAGATATTCCACAATAAGGCGTAATCGTGAAAAAAGCAAAGTCAAGGCGTTCTTCGATAATGAAGCAGATGGCAGATGTTCGATTGAGTAACTTGTGATACGTTTGATTTTGACACAATGTGTGGATATCATTTAGTCCAGATGCATAAAGGTATTTTATCAACAATATGAAAAACGAATGTACAGCTGAATTCATTATTTCAAAGGCATCGTTTAGGCAACTTCTGTTATCGGTTATTAATTGTTAACCTATTGTATCTTTATAATTGTAATTGTGTTTTTTACCAGAATCAGTCATATATTTTATAGACGTGTTTTACATACTTTATAAAGAAACGTGTATTAAAGATATTAGGGTAAATTATATGTGTTCTTTAAATCACCTGCTGAATTGCAAATGTATCTGGTAATCGAATACCAATATACTATCCATATGTTACAATAAAACCTGCCACTACTTCAGATATATTCACAAATCGTTATTCTATCAATAAACACTCAAATCTAATTAAACACGGAAACTGATTAATTGCGATTTTCATCAATTCATTAGTCCAGGAAACACGAAGAATCGTGTGTCTTTTAGCATCAGCAATGCGCTTATGCTTAGTTAATGCGCGAGACTGGTTATTAATGAGACATAATCATTTCTAACGTGCCAAAGTTCTTGAATTTCAAGTGTTTGATAAATAGTGTATATTATACGCAGCGTGTCAATAAATCATTTAAAGATTAACAAGGTTTAAAACATTTTTCAAGGATTGTTTAACATTAAAGAGTCAGTTCACTTTCGTGGCTGTTGAAAACTGTGTTAAAGATTAATGCCCTGTTATCTTTGGTAAGAAAATGAAGCAATTCAGAATCAATCTTCAAATTCCCCACTTCTTCAAACCACTCACTGATTATACATGCGATCTATAACACTGAAATAGTCGGTTGTACGTTTCAAACTAGTTTGAATTTAATACAAAGCATCATTGGAAAGAAGCTATCTCATTACTGGCTACTTTTCAGGTAAATATCGAAATAGCATGAACAATTGTCTGCATGAAAAAGCAATCCAAAGGCAGTCAGCAATGACAATGCTATTTATACCCAACACAGACGTTCACAAATAAAAGATGTTTATAGTATATAAACATACAAAAAATATACAATATAGTCCTATTAAAGATTATAAGCGATCCGTCTACAAACAAGAAATAAAAATTGATTTCAGGAACTATTGTTTTCGTAAATAAAATATCAGCTAGTTCTGATACATTTTTTAAGATCAGATCGCGCCTCGCTTATAACGTTCATAATGTTTAAAAGCTAAGAAATATATGAAAACACCCAAATATCTTCTTGCTACCTTTGACCTCCTCCTACACCTCAGTCTGATGGGTTTTTTTTTAATATTTCAAACGTTGTAATCGGAAATATTTAAAATGGATATACCTTCGATTACTTACAACAAGCAATAGTTTATTTTAGAGATGGTGGGCGAATGAAATCCCGTTTTTAGTCATCTGAGAGCAAGATGGCAATAATAAAATCAAACTATCGATTATTGAAGCAATTTTCAAGTCTGTACGAAACACAACATAAATGTTTCGTCTGTATGACCATTACTTACTTTGTGCTTTTCTCTAGGCAATATGCTTGTTGTGGTTAGATGGCCAATACTGTGCTGAACTCGAAGACGTTTAACACTGGTTTCATCTATGAACTCTATCAAATGTACTTTAAACGCTCGTCCAATAAAAATAGCTAACCTAATTGTTACAAATGATCCTTCAAAAGTGTTGCAACCTTCATAAGTGCATTATATATATATATATATATATATATATATATATATATATATATATATATATATATATTCCTAACTTCGAAACAAGCGTTTGATGCCCAAATGTTACTTGTTCCGTGCCTACTTCTGTCTGATATAGGCCAAATCATACCATTGTAAACATATTATTTATGCAATTAACTATACAATTGTTTTAAATTCCATGTCTTGGATATTTTTATTTTTTAATTGAAATAAAGTATCAAACAGGTTTAATGCGTTATTGTTTCAATTAAGCTGATTATTTTGCCAGTAGCTCAGTGTGGTTATAGTCTGTGTGTTTTAGAGAGGCATTTGTTATTTTAAATGCATAGGCAGCTAGATTTTCGAGATATGGAGTTTTCCATAGAATAAAAATAAATCAGTTTGTAGCAGACTTACTATTTGGAACTCCTCGGCAAATTTTATTGAAAACAACCTAGGATGTATGCCGGTACATCACTTGAAGTAGTTCGTAAATTTTTCAATTATATCATTAATTTAATGAAGCGATTCAAATATTCTCTGTTAGGTACCATTTGTTGTTTTTTTGTTCGTTTCCACGTTGGCCTCACGACAAAAAATAAATAAAACAGATGTCGTATGACAAGCTGTTCTTATATCAATGCCAGGGGCCAGAAGGCATGTTACTAAGTGTGTAACATCAGCTGTAAAAGAGACCCTATACCACGTGCCTAGCCTGCCCGTGTTGTTAGGATATGGCATATCTCGCGGCTTACTTCATCTTCTAAAAGTAAGAGAAAACGAGGAAAAGATAAGCCAGTCGTTCTTGATACTAAACGTTTAACTTGCTGATCTAAGTAAAACCTAATATTTACTGCACTCATGAGGTCAAAATTGCGTTGTTTTGAGCCTGTTAAAACAATAAAGACAACAACAACAAAAACATTAAAACAAGCTTTGTTTAAACGTTGACCATATAACGTAGCTATTAGATATTGATTATTTATGTGAAAATCTACAGAAACATGCTGAGTAGCCAAGAGTTTAAACATAAGCCCCGTTTAATGACACACGATGATTTTACGTCGTTTAACATTAATACAAATTGTTTTGTAAACAAGCGATTTCTTTGCAATTGCTATTATGATTGTGTTAAAATGCATTGAATTTCTAAAATATTTATTTGTTTGGAGAAAAATTATTTTTAGAAGTAATTTGTTGATGCTTTTAAACGCAAGTTGTGCGAAAATTCTCATCTGCTTAACACGATTTTGTGACGTTGGTGCAGTAAACGAGGGTGTAACAAAGACAAATAACAAATTCGATACTGAAATATCACTTCCGTACGCAAATATCCCGTCAATGATGCAGAGAAACAAAGCTCTAACACACGATTTGCATTCAGGTTATCGCATGTGCATGGTATAAAATGGCGATGACACATGCAACTTTAATCCTGATGATAATTATGTAACAGGTTAACTGTGCCACATTATCTTTGCATAAAAATAGTTCGCATCAGAACACGAACGTTACGGTAAAATATATATTCTGTTTGTTGATAAGAAAAAAACAACTCGAAGAACACAAAGTGCCATCATGCTGTCTTTAAATTAAATGTTATTTGGTATTGCAATTAGTGATCCAAAGCTACAAAAATGCTGCATATCATACAAAAAAAACGTGCAATTTGGTATTTAAAGGACTATCTTAGGTATTTTACGACAAATGCAAAGCAACATAAAAAGATAAAGGGGTTTATCTAGCATGTTAATTTTGCTATGCTTAGTTACAAGTGTAAGTGCACGTAAAACTGTTCACCTCGTTCTCTCATCGGATTTGTTTTCCTGAAGATGTCAATCTTTATATAATACAACCCCATTTTTGTTACATGTCTGTTACTGCCTGGCTTTCGTCTCAGTAAAAGTGTTTCTTTGCCATCGATGTCTTAACCCATGAGCTAGGTGAGTAGTGTTGATTAGGGGTTGTCTCTTTAGCAGGTAGTTTTAATATCTATAAATTGTTCGCATTATGTATCTCTATAAAATTATAAAGAATTAATGCACTCTCGTGGACTCCATAAATGTTTGTTAATCGGTTCATATATGCAGCTATGCTTGGAAACCTTTCCAGTGTAAGGCAACATAAAATATTGTTGCCGTCTTCCACACTTCTCGGTTGAAAACAATACAATAGATTTTACGACACCTTGGTATGTTTTCCGATTGGTAAACCACAATAAATAATGCTATTGAAACTAAAGGGACAAGCTCAGTGCCCATACAAAAAGCCTCAGCCCTGTTTGAAGCAGACAACACGCAAACACCTCGGACAAACCATATTTAGGAACATGTATTTATAATTAAATTTTTATGTGACCCCCTGAAAAGTTCACAATTTCTTAAGTATAAATTTACTGGTTTTACACGGACTAAGTGTACTTGTGTCTTTAATCTTCCGCAAAAACTGGAAGAGATGTAAATGAATAAGCATTACCAAGGTGTTCTAATTAAGCTGAACCAAGGATGTTTTTTTAATATTAGTTACAGAGGGTTTAAGCTCAAATATTAGGGTAAAACAGGTTTACTTATTTCAGGTATTATACAGTCAGCGCTTTTTTTATAAGAGTCCTGGATATCAGATTGTTATTATTTGTGCATACAGAGCATGGTTGTTTTTGAACCGATGAGAGTTGAAATATGCATAATATCCAAAATGATGAACACGTCTCAAAAATATGTTTCTTTTCGGTGCAAAATGTAGTAAAACTGTTGCAACTTTGCTTTTGTCAGCTGATTGCGAAATGAGTCTGAGAAGCTGAAAATATACTTCGCAAAGCTCATCATTTGACAAATGATTTGTTTTGTTCGTTCAGATTAACCTTTCGGTCTGTGTCTCTGCTAAGGTGATTGACACAACTTATTTTCCCCGTCTTAATTTTTTAAGTTACTTGATATCATCCACTCGAAGCGATCCTTAAACTGAAATATTAGAAATTAAGTCTCACTCGCTAATCAGCAAAACAGCTGAGATATCACGAATTTATCAAAGAAATGTTCCAAATCACACTAGGGATCGGAAATCAATTAGTATTCGCATGTCATTTTGGTACTGTTACTCGGACAGTTATCATTTTTAAGTAACGAATATATGCATTGCATTTTAAATGTCGGATTTTTTATGTTTGTTAGATGTGTAATAATGAATTACGTAGTTCCTTTAGATAAGTAAATACCTTTGTGCATTTAAAAAATAATTGGAAAGATTAATCATTTTATTTTCAACAGATTCACTTTTCTATCTGTTAACACTAAGGTTTAATGAGCTTTGTTGAAATATTTGTGTTTGATAAGTGCTTGATGGCGCATTAACGTTCCACTTTATCCTTCGTTTTTGTTGCTATTTTCTGAGGCGTGTTTTTTTTCGATTTGATTCCGTGCATAGTGTTTATTTCATAGAGCTTTTGTAATAGATAGCAAAGTTAAGGTTGTACACATATTTTGTTAATGAAGTGTTGATATTTTCGCATTTTCCCCGATAAGACACATATGTGTTGATCCTGCCGCCTCTAGTGCACGCAATCAGACCTTTGCAAAACGGTATCGCGGATTGCATTTTAAATTTAATTTTCATTGTCCGTTCCGGCACTACCTGGCTTGTCCTAAGTGTTTCTTGCTTCCCTTACGACGCAAACACTTCAATGATGCCAAATTCACACTGATTTCACACTTTACTTTGTAACTTCACATGACCTTAACTGCAATCGGAAAACAAAATTGCAAACGTAAGCCGCAAACACCTTTAACTAGTCTTAACCGAACAGAGGGCAGATCTCATAGAAATGAGTCTAACTACTGAAGCATTTTAAAGGCTAATATTGTGTTGTCTGTGAACGGATCGCACGTTTTAACAAATCTAAGATGGTGAAAACATTCCCCCAAACAATAGGAACATGGGTTGATATTCATCTTTCATCATAATTGCTTGGCCCGCCAAGGAAATTTAAAACCAACATGTAGTTTTTCAAGGAAACAGTAGTTTTCATTTTTTTGATAAATTTAAATTCATTTAGAGTTTCAGTATAACTTCCCGACCTATAATTATGCAAAACCAATCAAACGTTTTATCAGTAGCTGTTCTAATGTATAGCTTATTTACATATTTGACGTATTTTGAACTAATTTTCTTATCATAGTGACTCAAAAAAAGCTGAGAAATTGTTAGTTTTATCAAAGAAGCGTTCCGGGAATCACGAAGAAACGTGTATAAATTAGCGATGGCAAAGTGCTCTAATATATGTTGGTTACAAATGCTTTACTTGAACTTTTGATTAAACTTTGCAAATATTTGATGTATGTTGAATATTCGCCATAGGGATTACAAAATGACTTCCACAAAGTCGGGGAAATGAATGAGGCCAAACATTAAAATATTTCAAAATCTTATTTTTCATAAAGATATCAGCACATAAAAATATATTGCTACAATTCGTTTGATCAGGAGTTGAATGAATATGGGATTGAGCGTTTAGCACCGGGTCAACCCGCTTCAGAGTTCTAACTTTTAAATAGTTATTTGCTGACAATTCCAAGGCGTCAAGTCCAATGTTCATTGATTCACCATTTTGTTGGTATACTTTTTTCATTAAACAAGATCATTATGAGGTTTATATATTTGGCTTTTCTTGCAGCATTCATATCGCCTCTATAGCATTTTCCGTCGAAGACGCACTGGACTCCGTTGATAAACAGAATACAGACATTTTGTTGTTTTTTAAAGTAAAAGAACATATTTGTATGTACAATTTATTCACATTATTGCAATACTAATGTCTTATTAACAATCAATTTTTCAATACGCCTTTAAGAAACCAGACGGACCAGTCCGACAATGGCGACAAATGTTGACAAGTGTTTGCATGGTATTTGTTTGATATTTTTAGCGGATAAAATAGTGCGCGTGAAGTAATACTAATGTCTGTGAAGCACAAAATAAATGTACAAAGAAAAGACCATCAGATGTTTGAATGGAGACTCGTGGGGCTAGGGGAAAAAAGATTCTTGAAACTTAAAGTTAAATTTCTAGAACACATAGCTTCCATGTATGGTTCCAGATTTAAAATTGATAAAATGTAGCGTAAAACTATTTCTACCTCATGAATAATTAAAAAAATACTTCTTTACATAATAACTTAATCTTTGCTAGATGCACAAAAACATAATGGAACCTAACGGGACAACCCTTGTAGTCAAAAAATGAATAATAAAGCAATGGTTTAAATAATAATATAGATCGAAGACTTTTGAGCTCAATTGATGCCTTAGTATTAGGCGATACGTTTTATTTTAGAACATCCGATCCTTGGTCTCAAGTTATTTAGGCATTCAAAATCAAAATCATTCAAAATCATCTTCAAATAAAAAAATTAATTTCCATGTGTTTTCGAAATTCACTCAGTTAAAAAAGGGATATTTTACTGAGCTTCAGGTACCCGGATACTTAATAATCGCTCGACGTAGTACAAATCGCAAAATTATTAATCAATTAATATGCTTATTTCGATCTCGATTATTTAAATGGCAAGATATAGTATAAGGATTGTAGTTTAAGGTATTAACACCTTTATGAACATCATTTCATATTATAATCAGCTAGATAATTTCTCATTGTGCAAAAAGTTGTCACACCTAGATTTTTAAAAAAGAAAAGAAATAAACCGTCAAATAACAATTTAACTTAAACTTGAAATATCCTACCTCATTTCAATTGGAATCAAAATAACACGCAATATATTTGCTTTCAGAAGAAAATACAGCATTTAAAAATTCTTACATTGACGTTCGAAAACAGATAAATATGTTTCGCTAAAAGACTCTCGATGTTATGACAATAACCCAGGTCGGTTATATAGAAAAAATCGGGTATCGTTTCTTTCTGGTTTAATTAAATACTTCTACGAAGTAAAGCACTATTAAAGGCCTTCATTCAAGATACGAAACACACATTCCTCCTATATTTTAAGGCCGTGCTAAATCCTTTTTTCCAACAATTAATTAAGCCATTAATTAAGCCAAATTTATTTCCGAATGCCATGAGAGCCAAACTGTGGGAAAATGCCTGCTTGACAGATGAATATTCATACATAAATATTCCGTCGATATAAACAAGCAACTTCGATGAGTAATTCACGCTTAGTTTAATAAAACGAAGCGAACTGTCATGTTCATACCTTTAGGCTACATAAATACCTCAGACAATCACCATGCTTAGACATTTATTAAACGAAGAGAGTTTTTACCTATATCATATTTATTTAAGATTAAATACAAAGGAAATTTGAGAAAGTATTGTCAGTCATACAACTTGAATAAAGAAGGTATTTCTTATATTGATTATAAGAACTGTTGCATTTGTGTATTTTTTTTCAAGGACATATTAGGACAATGAATTGTTTCTTACGTCAATTGAGAAAATATAAAAACGTAAACGTGCCATCAACTGATTACTCGATGTTGACATTAAACCCTGTTCCTTTGATGGATATACTTCGGGGATGATGATCGTATCAAAGCGATAATGACAAAAGACACACATTCATCAGGTAATGTAATAAAACACCGACACTGAGAAGTCGCTTCTTTAATTAAAGTAAAGATCTTGGAAACAGGAAGAATCGTGTGTCAATTATCATCAGCAGTGTGATTGGGATTCGTTAACAGTTAACGAATAACATTTTCAATGTGCTTAGAACTAAATGTTTGATTAGTGTGAGATAAATAGTGTATACTATTCGCACTCCGGGAATACAACGGTTCAAGAGTAAACAACTTAAATATATATATTTATTAAATAAGATACTAAATCCCCACAAAGCCAATCAAAAGACGTTCCACATTCGTTGGGAGCTGCACATGTGTTCAAGATTGATGACTTGCCATGTAAGATATACATGTCTGCGAAGAATTTCAAAATCCAAACTCTACTATAAAACATTGCGCTACCTTTTTCATCACGCACGGTAATTTTCTTATTTTAACATTTACTAAGTTTATAATAATAATGGAATTATTATTTTGTACGTTTTACCATTTTCGTTATTACAGAAAGCATCATTTGAATGATTTAACTAGACAGAACCAACGATTGACATTCCCCGTAAAATCCTGTTTATTGCTTTTAATTCGTGAAGTTCAATACTGTACAACATGTGAAATATGCAGATATTTTGTCTATTTTCGTCATTTAAAGCCAGCTGAAAGAACATTCCCACGTTGACCCCAAGAAAAAGGAATAAAAAATAAAGCATATGGCGTATGACAATCGGTTTTAGGATAACTACCCGCAAAACTAAGTGTGTAACAGCAGCTATTTTATGTTAACACGTTAAGCATCTCTCTGTTGTTAGGTTTCGCCCATCTCACGGGCTGCTGTTACAATTATACTTTTAATGATTGGAAGTACGAGAAAATGATACGCCCCATTTTTTGATAATTAAACAGTTCGAGTTGCTTGTGGAAGAATCTGTATCGCACTCGACCTTTGGTCTCGTGTGATACGGATTCTTCCACAAGCAACTCGAAGTGATACAACACCACGGATCAACCGACTAACATAATATTTCCTATGTATTACACAACAAAGACTTCTGTTTGTGAATGACTTATCGTGTCATGTCCAATCGTCTGAATGATATAGGTAAACAGTACTTTCGAAGCATGTTATTATTTGGGCAAAATGCTGCATTTTATGAAATCCACAAAGGCAAAGTCGCAATAAGATAAACTGTCGCTTAAAATTATTCAAATTATTTGGTAAAAAAATATTTCTTGAAAACTGATTTTAAAGATTATGTTTAACCGCATTCTATATTATTATTTTTTTGTAGAAAACCTCTTTAAACAGTTATTTGTTGATGCTTTTAAACACCAATATTGCGACAAATCTCATCTGCTTAACACGATATTGGGATGTTGGTGCAGTGTATGACGGCGGAGGGAGTAACAAACACAAGTTTACAATATTGATACATCAATACCGTATGCAAACATATCATCAAGGCGGCAGTAAAACAAAGCCTTAGCAACACGACTTGTTATCTATTGCATCTGCATGATATAAAATGAGGATGATACGTGCTACTTAACCCCTGTGATAATTGTGTCAGGTTAACATTATAACATTTATTAACACAGAAAATAGATCGCATCATAAAAAACACGCACGTTTCGTTAAAATATCAATGAGCATAAAATATCTCTTTTAAGCCACAAAATGCCATTTTATCTCAAAACTAAATGTCATTTTGCATTGCATTTTATGGACCATAGATAACAAAATACTTAAAAGGATGAACAGAATCTATCTATGTTTGCTTATTTGTAGCAGTTTGTTTAATTCCTCCCAAGTGTATGGCAATATATCATATGATATATGTTAGACACGTTACGATCTGAATAAGTATTGTATTTTAGAATAGCAACGCGCAAAAGAAATCAAATTTTTTTTATAGTTGCTTAACAGAATTGCCAGAAATTTTCATTATTTGAATAAATCGTTTTTCCATGTTAACGTGGCCAAAATGCAGTATTTTTTCTTTAATATCTACTTAAAGCCAGAGTATGCGTGAAAAAAATATACGCATTATCATACATGTATTGTTACAGTTGATTACTAGAAATTGTCAACATATAAAATATAACTAATGCAATGCATTGCAAACAATATAATCGTTTAAGTATTCTACTGATCTTAAAATTCATTCGAATTGTGTCTTTAATCTTTGAAACATTTTGCAAGAAAACAGGAAGAAACGTGAACAAATTAGCAAAGCGAAGGTGTTTTTGTTTAGTTTTCACATAGATAATTTAATCATTTAAATATTGGAAATGGAGTCTCACTCGCTTATCAGCAAAATAACTGAGAAATCACGAATATATCAAAAAAACATTCCAAATCAGACGAGGAATCTGGTACCAGTTACAATCCGTAAGGTTTGTTGAAACTGTTAATCGGACTACTATCATTTCTTTTTTTTAAATTACATACCTTATATTTAAAATGACGCATTGCAAATATTTGAGAGATGGTTAATAATAAAGTACGTTGATGTTTTGCGAATAAGAAAAATAACTTTTGTTCATTCGAAATAGATTGGAAAGAGTAATCGTTTAATGTTTACCACATTCACAGTTTTATCTGTTCAAATTTAGGATTAATGAGTTTTGTTGAAATAAATGTGTTTGTTAAGTGCTTGATCGTGCCATTATGTTCCACTTTATCAGTCATTTTTGTTGCTGTTAGGTATTTTTTCGTTTTGCTTCCATGATTTTTGTTTATTTTCTAGAGCATGTTTAACTTTTGCATTTTTATTTTGAACAAAGAAATTTTAATGTTCATGTGTTCACAATGTTCTCTGATAAGGCATATACGTGTTTAATCTCGTTCTGCCAACTCAAGTGAACACAATCAGACCTTTGCAATTCGCTAGCGCCGACATATAGGAATAGGAATTGTATTTCTAGTTTATGTTTTCATTGTTCGTAACGGCGATACTTGGCTTGTCATTATTGTTTCTTTCATTAGTAAACTCTGAAATAATGTCCAAATATCCGTAGCATATAATTTAAAATGTATATTTTCAGGGTAAACATTATGTGTTTCCACAATTAGGCAATATTAAATTCAACTTACCCTTAGTAAATCGAAAACAGAGAAACCAAGCCGGTAATGGTGACATATTTTTGCCAGTGTTTTTAAACGTAAACCATTTAACTTTTTTATGAGCGAATCGACAACTGATTATCTACGAAACGCAAACGGCCCAGAAATAAACGTAACCAGTCTAAAAACCATTTACTGTCGGTGCTACCTGATTGTTATTGTATTAGGTGAGCATGACAAAGTTGATGTAACTATTCCGATCATTTGGATTACAAAAACGTCATTATTTTTCATTACTATTAAATGTTGTAATGTTACCTTCTTTTCTAAGCAACGTTATCATTCCCTCACGGTACACCGTCAAGTACCGCTTTCTTGATTGCTTTACATCTTCAGCAAATTAAAAGATGTTCTTTCAGAACTCGGTAGAAAACAGATGTTTGATTCAATTTACAAGTCTTAGAATTCAATTTACTAGACACAAGGAGTTGATTTTTTTCAAATCAGGAATAAAACGAGGTTAAAAATCTCTGTTCGTTTGGATTTTCGTTCGTTATGATGCTGAATTGAAGATTAATGAAAAGCAGCGAGAATCTAAATTAATTTCGTTGTGTGAAATTTCCACATTAACTTCTTGCTCATCAAAAATAAAAAAAAAGCAATGGGTCTTTATTTGGAATAAAAAGCATCCAGCCCCTCAACACAGGTTCCATAAATATGCATATTGAAATTATGAATGAGTTGAAATGAATTAACACAAATATTATTCAATATAACGATAAATATTTTTGGATGGAAACTTGTGTATGAAAATAACCATAAATATCATATTCTGAGCGCCGCATTCTAAAACTGATGTCTCCCCTAAACGGGTAATGGTTGTAAAATTATAGATGAAATGAGCAAAGAAAAGATGAATCAAAGATCTGACCATTGTAAAATAAAAGCAAGGAAGATGGTAAAATACAAAATGGATGGCATCACCTATTCGACCAATTGCCTCCTGTAAGGCATATGTCACTTCAAGTTCTATTGTTTGGATACAAAAACGCCACGGACCAGACAAACTCAATGATATTCACGTTCAACACTACATTCGCCAAACTAAACGTTTTTAATTTCCTTAAGATAAATTAGAACAACCTTGACTCTACTACTGACCTGACCTATCCATGCCCCCCCCCTCCTTCTCTTAACACTACTCTCTTTCATACCTAATGCGCATTTTCGACGTTCATCTTCCACATTATCCATCAAATTATAACGATTACATAAAGATACAAACAATAACAACATTTTCACCATTTCAAGCAGCTTAATCATGCGAAGGCTCAAGTTTCGTCTGGACAGAAAATGTCTAGAAACTATTTGTTTTTTGTACATCCGTCCGATTCTTGAATATGCTGATATTGTCTGGGATAATTGTTCGGACTACGAAAAAAACGAACTGCAAAAGATACAAAATGAAGCCGGAAGAATAGTCTGTGGGGCTATTAGTTAATTTCGATTGATGTTTTCCATGCGGAGCTATGTTGGCCTACTCTGTCAGAAAGACGCATTAATCACAAATTATGTCTCTTTTACAAAATGAAAAACGGCCTTGCCCCAGAATATCTGTCATCCCTTGCACCTTTAAAGCTCAGTTCACAAAATTATCCACTAGGAATGCATCTACGCAAGAACGGTTATGTCACGCACAGATTCTTACTTTTCCTCTTTCTTACATTCAACTATACGTGCCTGGAATGCACTTCCACAGAATGTACGTGATTGCCGTACAATTGCATGCTTTAAGTATGCACTTCGTAGTCGATAACCAGTCTGCCCGCTTTACTATTATTACGGTAACCGCCGATTGCAAGTACTTCACACTCGACTGCGTACTAGTTGCAGTGGTCTTAACTATCACCTTTATTGTAAAAATATTATCAGCTCTCCTCTTTGCGAGTGTGGTGAAGTTGAAAATAGTACTCACTATTTTATGTACTGTCCTTTATATAACGATTCTCGACAAACGTTCTTTCGTGATATGTAAATTATCACAGAAATTAACATTGGTTTTCCTAAAAATGTGTCCACACCCTATTTATATATCCGTTATACAATCACTTGTGCTTATATTGTTTTTATTATATATCGTGTTTGAACTATCAAACCTATATCTAAACACACACTCCCTAGTTCTATTTATTAGCTTTAGTAACATAATTTCTCGCATATAACATATATATATCATCTAATCGCCAATCATACGCATTTTTCTGGTAAATGAGTAATTTAATTCCTATGGAGAAGAACTCTATAAGCTATGCTTTCGTTCCAATCCATTTCAATATTATAGACAACTTGTGTGTGTGTTCATATTCTGTGTAGTTTGTTTGTATATGTTGAATAAAATATGTTTAAATCAAGCAGCTTGAAAGACCGACAGGAGCGATGCATAATATAAGCTACCATAGCTTCCTTCTCAATTCTGTCAAATTATTTTGGTTTGTGCATATTTAATGTGTATACCTTCCATGTATCACTATCTCCGTCAACCATTTAATATTGAGTATACTATAACTGTGTATATCATTATAATGATATTTTGAAATAAATACTGTTTAAACCAAAATGGAAGAATTAGAAATAAAATCTAATTCAAAATGGTACATCTTAGATCACTGGTGTCAATTTCCGCCATTTTGCCTTCTATGATGCTTTATATGCCCATTTTTAGTGCAGAAAATAATAAAATAAATAATAAAATAAATAAAATAAAAGTAAAACATTAAGAATGTTTTATTTATGTATAAATCAGGGCTGAATCAAATAAATTTATCTAATATTTATGCGAAAAGCTACAAATGATCAAGTTCACCTTAATCATTTTGCTAAAGTGGGTGACTTCCGACATAAACAAAGTCAGTATCTGAAACAAAATTAAAATAAATATTATCGGAAAACTACATAGTCCTTCATAAATGACTTAAGGGTCAACACATTCGAAAATATTGATAAACATATAAATTATACCTAGCAGGTAGCTTACATTAATTGATAAAAATATATTTATGTGTGGTATGTTTGTGTTCTGTGAAAGTTATGTGTATCTTGATCAGTGTATGTCATGCATTACTTAGCCTTGTGCCACAGCAGGATATGTCTTACCATTATTGAAATCAAATTGTAAATCAGTACGAACTAAACACATTTAGCATATATGTAAATCAATGGCCTAGGTTCAATAGATGTTTATCTAATGTGGCTGCAATATTTATTATAGAAACAAGTTTATACTTTATAAACGAAATGAACAGCACACTTACGGTAAAAATGAATTACCTTTGTTTTTACAATGTATGTAACTTCACAAGTCTAATATCAACGCGTATATTGGGATATGAAATATCATAACTGTTCTCAGTGATATAAGCCAATACCTGTGTCTATCTATTCTGAGTATTCAAGCGTCATATCACTCATAAAGTCAGTTTAATGTGTGTGTTTTTGTCTCAAATATGTTCTGGAAAGGAACAAAAAATACATGTTTTTATGTATGAAAAATGTTCAATGACGGCTTACTGCCGATGTTTCCCGGCGCCGATGCCTTGAGAAGAATGCTTTTTTCAGGAACAACTAAGTCAATTTTAATGATCCTGAATCCCATGCAATGACATAACTGCATCTTTTATGCAGCTGAAGACAATAATGAAAAGTCTTGCTATTGTTTGAGATGCACACAAAATATAAATACCCGAGAGAATAGTTAGTTGCAAAATGATTACCGCTTTATATGGAGATCTAATGAAGTTGACATTGGAGACAAATAAATTAATAGGTCTAGCTGATGAAATCTTGTGTAAATATGCGTAACTGTTCAACATAAATTGCCGATAAAGAAAACTTTATTCTCAAGTATGTATTTCCTGCCGATTAGATCGAATAATTAATATATAAATATATGAAAGCACTTGCTGAATTGCCTCAGTTTGATTGGCGTACGTCATTTAATTCCCAAAGATAAAACATGTAAATCCGTCATAAAGTTTTACTCAGTGTTTTTCATCCGTAATAATCATCTCTTTTTTGATTTTTTTCATTATTGAAACCGTTTTTCATTCGGACAAAGAAGAGCTCGCACTTGAACTATATCTTTAAAAGGCATTTAAAGTGTAACTTAATACACTCTTGGTACTAGTTGACGCCATACTTGAATATTTCCCTTTTTTAAGATAGCGAATGGAAATATTAATGTTGCCATCAAAATTCATATTTTTCCATAAAGAATTTTAAGGGCAGTTATATTTACAACATCTACATTTTATAATAATTGATAATTGCTTCTTATTCTATATTTGGTTCTTTAGGTATTTTCGCCGATTACGTTGCTAACTTCAGTTCATCGTCGTTTGACGTATGGAGTCAGATAAAGGGCGCTGTTCAAAAATGTAATGTTGTCTACTGATCAAACAAGGATTATAGATTGGCTCTGAAATCGAGTAAATTTCCCAAACACATTTAGGCCTGGTCATATCGAGCCAACGACGCATCTGTCAAATGACACGACCCTCTTCTTGAGCAAAAAGTGGGTCATCGGAGGTCGTCACAAGACAGTTCTACAAAATAAGCATCGTGGCATCGACTTGCCGTCGTGAGGCGAAATTGGACATGCGCTTATTTATTTTAAGATTTTCTTTTCGTATCCATGTCTTGTTGCTGTCGTGAGTCTGTCCTACGAGACCATGACGTATGACGTACGATAAATATCTTGTCATGGAAACCAGAATATTGGTGTGTTTTTTTTTATCAAACACACTCACGACAGTCCTACAACTGTCCTACAACTGTCGCAGCACATTTGCAAGATTGTCTGACGAATATTAGATTTCGTGAGAGGCTCGCTCAGCAATAAAACATACTACAGAACTTGTTGATGTACCAACAGAACGTTTTTGAAAGCAAATGGCAGATGACTTATCGGACCGCGTTATAAAATCGGGAGACGGACGTGCAGGCGTCACACAAATTACACATGACTGTTGTGCGACAGTCCCATTCAACGAGTGAACCACGATCTGATCATGTAATAACAGCCCTCACGACCATGCAAGGTAACCCACCATGGCCCCATGACTGTAGCGAGACTGACTTGCGACCCAACCACGACATATATTTTTTCCGTTGTGTTCCCATCGCCCAGCCATTTTTATGTGCCGTTGCTATCCATACAACACGAGATAGATTCCGCCCATGTTGCAAGTTCTTACATCGACACAAATTGTATGGGTCTTCCACGACAACAATTTGGTACGATCCGTTGTGACAGTGTATTTAGGGATCGTTGGTTAATAACCATTGATCATCATGATTGTGTAGTCCGCCAAGGTTATCGAAGGGTAATAGAAAATAACAAGGAAGCGATATGTGTGGCTTACAAATGTCAAAATTATCTTCATTTACTTCTTTCCAGATAAACACCCAGACTTATAGCTGTACTAACACAATCAACCCAATTAAGCTGTATCGGTTCTAACTTTAAATCCTTTGAAATATTTGACATATGGGCCTCCTCTGACAAAAAATATAAACAATGGAGATCTAATCGCCTATTTTTATCATCACACTTGTGTATTAACTAGCATTGGCAAAGTGATCTGGTATATCTAACTCAGGCAAATATATGTTGTTATGCTTCAATGAACCTGTCTTTGACTATATCTTCAACAATGGTTTGTCGCTTCGAGGTGATATTTATGGAAAATAGTGTGACCTATAGTCACTACCTGGTTACATAATTGTAAATTAATATCACGCCAAAGACATAAGACTTTTTTTTGTATTATGTCAAATACCTAAACTTATTACTATTTTAGTATCTTTAATGCTTTTAAATACAAATGCTTTTTTGAGCACACCTATTTTACAATATTCGTTCGTAAACCGTTTTGACATTGTGTCTTTATTTTACACAGTTCAAGATGTTTTATTTCTATTTTTGTTAATTCTACAATTATTAAACGAATATAGATGGATTTCCATTGGCAATGTCATGTAGATCAAATACATTTTTGTGATAAGATTGATTGTGTCCCCGATAAGGCGTAAATGCGTTTAATTTCCCTACTCCTGGGATTCATTTGATTGAATTTGAGCTTGTGCGCCTTAAACGTGGTTGTCTGGGTTTAGTCCCCAACCATTACATTTTGATTTATACTTTTATGTTATTATTCGCAGACGATTCCAAGGCCTCACTGCCAACATTCATTGATAAACAACTTTGTTTGTCACTAGGCTTTCCCCATTAAACACGATCCTCTTACTTGGCTGGCACTGGCAAGTTTCATGCATTGTTATCGACGCAATAGCATTTGTTTTTTGAATGACGCACTTGACTTCCTTCCAAAATAGCATATAGACATTGGTTGTTTTGAGAGTAAACATTATAGAACGTTCGATTTGTTCACAATTTGGCAATATAAGTGTCTTACAAAAAATAATACAATTAATTAGAATTCAAAGATAATAACCCTACAATGATGACATTTTTGGCAAGTGTTTGCAAGTACGAATGATAATTATTTTAGTTGATAAAATAGACAAAGTTCACACGGATGAATGTATGTGAAGCACTGCCAAAATTGTACAAAGAAAAACACATCAATACAAACAAAGTCTCTAACACTTCGCCGCGACAAAGTTCCTGTAATCTAGAAATTAAACATACTACACCTGGAGTGAAGCTGTCGTCTAGTTCATTACTTTATATCTTTAGCAAAAGGGAACTTGTTTGGCTGTCCGCGGAAAAATAGATGACATAACTAGTATTGCAATTCGATGTAAACAGAAGGCGTTGATGCCATACAATAAACCAGAAACTTTGCAACCAGGTTTGATTATATACGTTCATTTGGTTTCATGTATAGATCTGGATTAAAGATTAATAAAAAGTAAACTGTTTCAGCGACAATTTTGACCTCAAGAACTTCTTAACATAATACCTGTGGCAATGTTTGGTGAATGTTTACCATAAAGGTTGACTGATTTCTTCATTGAAACTGCATTTTATTACTTAACAACTTATATCAATCATTTAATGAGAACTTACGCGACAAGTCTAGTTCTCAATAATGCGCATGAAAATCAATGATTTAATAATAACATAGATGGCCGAAACATATTTCAATACGTTTATTGATGCCTTGATCGTCGTGGTAAAAATTGCAAACCATTCTAAATTAATTATGCTCCCGATTATATAAATGACAATGTACAGTTTAAGGATTATAGGTTTTTGGTACGTTAAGATAATAGACAAGAGAGCTCGGCTAAAGCGCTTCCAGAATATATAATAGAATATGTATGTGAAGAAGATATGATGTTACCAATATAGCATTTAAAGTTCTTTTATTTAGCTTCGTTTGAAAACTGTTGAATAGTTTTCGCTATACGACATACTTTCAATGTTAAAACAATAACCCTTTTTATTTTATCGATATTAATTGGTAACGTTTCTTTTTTCGGGTGAGTATATATCAAAAGTAAGATTAATACGTCTACGACGTAGGGTAATTGAAAAAGCCTTTATTCCTAAAACGGTACGCACAATTCTCATACAATTGATGGCCGGGCCAAATCTTTTTTTCGGGAATTAATTAAGCCATGAACGATCGTTCCGAATGCCATAAGAACCAAACTTGGGAAAATGCCATTATCTTGTTGACATAACGATAATAATGTCTGCATACACAACACACAGTTGAGACTGTTATTTTTCCTATAGATTAAATGATAAAATTCCTTCGATATAAATCAGCAATTTCCATAAGAAATTTTACCGTAGAATAATACAACCCTGCAAACTGTTGGCTCCATACATGCATAAAATATCATCACCCTAAAACATATTTAAATGAAAAATTATAAATTAGATTGCATTTGTTATAACATTAAACACAAAGAAGATTTGAAAAAGTATGGTCAATCAACTAGAATACAAAAGGTCATGCCTAGATTAATAAGTGAATTGTGTTATTTGGGCATTTTCATTCAAGCAAATATAAGAAAAGTGAATTGTTTCATACGTAATGGTACAAATACAAAACTATCAAGGTGCCATCAATTGAATTTTCGATAGTAATATTAAACCCAGTCCCTATACCGGATGTATATTACCAAAAGTCATTCGCCATGTCATGAACTATCCAATCGCGGAAACTGAGAAATTGCTTCTTTATCACAGAAAAATACAATGATTTGTGTTAAAATTGTCACTCGCATTGTGCGTGGCATTCGTTAACGGGAGCTTTTGCAGAAAATGCTATCTTTTAGGTGCCAACAATTTTGAAGTTCAAATCTTTAAAAATACGAAAACATCACATTTAAGTTAATTTACAGACGATTCACTTTTCATAAGACGCTGAAAATTTATGAAAAATGAATGACTTGCAATCTTGGAAAAAAACATTATTGCGAAGAATTTTCAAATCCCTATCTTACTCTATAACAATGTTCTATTTTTCTCTTTCTGGTATTACTATTTGGTACTTTTATTATTTTCGTTATGACATAAAGCATAATTGTAATGCTGATGTAACTAGACAGAAGATGACATATGACATTCCCTGTAAAATTCTGTTCATTCCTATTTGTTCGTGAAATTCTATATTTGGAGAACGTGTGTAATATGAAGACATTTTACACAAATCAAGGGCAACGGAGTGAACGTTTCAACGTTGGCCCCAGACAAAAAAACATCTATAAAACAGATGTTGTAGGACAAGCTGTTTGAGGATTACTATCCGATGGCAGAATACATAGGACTGAGTCTGTAACATCAGCTGTCATCTATCTTGCTAAGCATGCCTCTGTTGTCAGGGTTTGCCCCATCTCGTGGCCTGCTGTTGCAAAACTTTTTACTTTTAGGAAGTAAGAGAAAAGAATAAGCCATTTGTTTTTGGTGCTAAAAATTTAACTATTATTCCGTTTCTGACTGATATTTATCGTGCTCCAGCGGTTTGTAGCCAAAATGCAAACAACAAAATATTACATTTTTTAAATAAAGCACTAAATTGAAGCTCGAACTGTCCCATAAAACACATTGCAGCTTATGTATCCCCCAATAAAAACAATACTGCTACTATTATTTACGGAATGGTTTCATATAACAAGCGTTGCAACCCCTGTTAGTGCATACTTTATATATTTCTCTCACAAATAGCGAAACATCCTCATGAACACGTTTGGACTATCCTACTAAAATTGCGTTGAGATACTCTGAAATAATAAAGCAAAGCCTCAAGTTAGTGAATGACTTATCATGTCGATTCAATCGCCTGTGTGATAAGTATAAAAATACTTTCAAAACATGTACTTCGATAGTTTGGTGGACAAATAATTTCATGCCAACTGATTTGAAGTTTGTGTTAAATCGCTTTCCTTATATTGCATTTTTGGAGACAATATCTTAAAAGGAGGTATTTGTTGTTGCTTTTAAACATCAAATCTTGCGAATGATATCATTTACTTAACACAATATTGAGACGTTTGTGCAGTTAACGATACCGAAACATCACTTCCGAATGCATACATCCCTTCCAAAATGCAGACACGATTTGCTTTAAGTTATCGCATTTGTATGCTTTAAAATGACGATGAAACGTGCTGATATAATTTATTTCGTTTATATAAAACAAATGCACTGATGTAACATATCTGTAACTGCCTTGTTTTAGTATAAATGCTTTGTTCATATGATATCAATGTCATTACACTGGAGCTAGGTGAGTATTGTTGATGTAGTCCCCTTTGCTCATTGTTGTAATCCTCCACAGTGTTTGCTTAGATAAAATATAATATTTGTTTTACATGTTACAATCTACGTGTTTTAATATTTCCTGTCAGATAAGCATTGCGCGAAGAGAACCCAGAATACAGTCTTCATAATCAATATGATATACCTTTAATCTAATCGATATATATAGTTTTAACAGTTAAAAGTGTGTCTTTGTTAAATGTTTCCATACTTAATTTGCTCGCACGAAAGCAACCTCGGTAGCTGGACAATTACAACTAAGTTTAAAGCAGAGGTCTAAGGCCTAACATACTCTAAACAAGATACTCACATGGTATACACAACACGGACAAAACATACACATGAAAATATGTTTTTCAACTAATGTTCATGACCGTCTTGAAACGGTCAGTTCAACATTACAAGTTGGTGATTACTGGACAAAAAAGTTAATAAAACGTATATATCAAACCAAGGCTGATATATTTCCTTTAAAGGCCTTCCACGGTGCAAAGGCGAGTGGGGGACAAAAAGTAAAATGTTTCAAAAGAATCATTGTTTTTGTGAAACAATCTTTTGTCGGTGTGAAACATACATCCTTTGCAACATGTTGTATGGTAGTAAGGAGTTGACACAATTTTATAAAAGAAGATTTTATCAGATATTGAATCTAAAGGCATTTGTATTTTTTCGGAAAAGTCTGTCGACAATATAAACATGTTTTTGTGTCGAAATGCCTGAGACTACCCAATCAACAATGTCGTCTTGTGGTTTCTAATTTATATATTTTTTCAAATAAGAAAATTATTCAAAACAATAATGAGAAAAAAAGATTAAATGCATTTCCAGATTACAGAAGTGCAAATATCAGACATTGTTGATTGGGCATATTGCTTATTTTGACCCAAAAACGTTTTCATTTTAATTAAAGACATTTCCGAAAAAAAATGCTAAAGCTTTTATATTCAAAACCTATTATAATATTATTTTGTTAAATTTGATCAACTCCTAATAAAAGCTACAATTATTGCAACGAATGTATTTAATATGCTTGTCAAATATAACACCTAAAAACCTAATTAAAAAACTATTTTTTCAAACACTTTATGCATTGGTGCCACAAAAGACTTTTGCGCTATTGCATAAACCAACTTTTACTATTTGTTTCATTGCAATATTCTGACAGCAAAGTTCAATCTTACTCGAAATAAAAATCCCATTCCTTTTGGAAATCCGTGAATATATTAACATTGCCCAATTGTTTCTGTTTAGTTAACGCCCGAGTGATTTATTTCAGAAATGATAGCGGACTTAATCGTAACTATTCGAATAAAAAGGTTTACATTTTACAGTAATTCTCCTGTTAGTGTCAAAATTATCGGTAATTGTCCTGTAGGGTTTTAGATAGTTTCTGTATAGTTCGCTTGCAAAATATGTTTATCTTTGGAATCGATTAATGTTATATGCATACTATCCGGAATGATGAAGATATCTCAAGCTTGTCAGAGTCGAGCAACGTGATCCCTTTTGCCACAAAATGCAGTTGCAACTGTGCCCATACCAACTGATTGCAAAATATGTCTAAGAACCTAATGTAAAAAAAACCAAAAAGAAGTTAAATTTTCAAAAAGATTTCATGTAACAATATGTACAGAATTACACAACTTATGTTTTTCCGTTTGAATCCATGATAACTGCATCAGCAAAACAACTGAGAAACAGCGAATTTATCAAAGAAACGCTCCGAATAGCACGAGGAATCGTATGTCAATTCGAATCCGCAAGGTGCTTTGGTACTGTAAATCGGAATGTTATCATTTATTATTGAAGAACATATGCCTTTTAAAAGTCGGATTGTAAGGATTTGAGGGATGGAAAATAGTGAAGTACGTATCTCATTAGGATAAGAACTACTTCACTTGAAAACATAAATTTTACATTTGAAGTAGCATTGTAAGATTTATCATGTTATTTTAAACAGATTCACTTTTCAATTTGTTGAAAATAGGATAAATGATATTTTGTTGAAACCCATGTGTTTTAATAAGGGCTTGAGTGTGCGTTTATGTTCCGCATTATCGGTCGTTTTGGTGCTGTTTGCTGTATTTTCGTGTTGCTTACATTAATTTCATTTTTGTACAATAAAATCTTGATTTACAGAGTGCAATTTCATGTTGAACACATTATAATTAGTATTGTTGTCAATGTTTTCTACGTTAGAGCATCTTTATTTTTATTTTCACTTTAATAGAAAAATAATGAAAAATGCTGAGGGCTTAAATACGGTACAAGCCAAAACTTCCACTAGTAGTGAACTCACTCAATACGGTAAAGCTGATACAAAAATATTTAAGAATTATATTTCTATATTTTGTTCGGTCCCTGCGCTCTCTGTGTTATTTTTATTTATCTGATCGTTTAAATGTCAATAATGTGTTTAAAGAGTAACATCTTTACAGAGTTGATGCCGAATTTCAGATATTGTGAATTATTATAGAAAAGTGTTTTTTATTGATGTTAATTTCGGCATTTTCAATTTCCTTCCTGAACAACGTTACCATTTCAACACTCAAATATCCGAGGTACACCATCAATTACAGCTTCCTTGATTACTTATCATCTTGAGAAAATGAAACGATGTTCTTTCAGCATTCGGCGGAACACAAATCTTTGATTCAATTACAAGTATTAAATCTCAATTAACTGGACAAAAGGGTTAGTCATTTTCAGGAAGCAAGAAATGAAACCAGGTTTGTGAGTCTCTCTTCGTTTGAAATCGTGTTATAAATGATTGGTGATTGAAGTGCAGTGTGAATCTTAATTCTTTTCGATTTGTGAAATTTGTATATTAACATCTTGCGCATGGATAATAAAATACACAATGTGTGTTTATTTGCAATTAAAGGCATCCAGCCAAAATTCAAAGGTTCCATATTTATATGCATATTGAAATAGCACCAACACAAGTAATAAAAAATACCTTTATAATCATCATCTCCTTAACGGGAGAATGATTGTAAATGATATATTATATAATATCTTGAGAAAATGAAACAATACTCTGTCAGCACTCAGTGGAGCACAGATCTTTGATTCAATTAAAAGTATTAAATTTCAATTACCTAGACAAAACCTTAGGGTTAACCACTTTTAGAGAACCAGAAATGAAACCAGGTTGGTAAATCTCTCTTCGTGTGGTTTCACGTTATGATGATTGATGAAGTGCAACGTGAGTCTAAATTACACATTAACACTTTGCTCAGGCCAAAAAGAAATTGTTTGGTTAGGGAAACATCCTTTTCAAAAATAGATAGGGTAGGTAGGCTTTTTTATTTATTTTTTATTAGGTATATATAAGAATGTCATTTTCATCATAGCGGGATGGTGTTAAAAATATCTTTGGTATATCCATTTAAGGTTTTAAATTACATATTGAAAAGCAATTAAAAAAAAAATAAAAAAAATATTTTTTTTTTTTTTTTTTTTTTTAGTTTTTCATTTTTTTTTCAAACTGACTATAAAGACGGTAGAGTCGGCGCCTATTCCGTAGTTAGGGTCGGGTTACCCGAACCAAATGTATTTTGTTTTAGGCCTCATGGATAATTAAATACACAATTCGTTCTTATTTGAAATGTATGGTCTTCAGCCCAAAATCCACATGTTTCATATTAATATATGCACATTGAAATAATAAATCAGTTGATAAAGCATTAAACAAATATTAATCATGACATGTATAAACATCATGTCCGTAACGGGAGAATGATTGTTTAATTATTAATGAGTGAAAGCATTAAACATGGGCAAAAGAATAGGAATTAAAACCCTGAGAGTCATATGATGGCGCAAAATGTTATGAAAGGAAGAAAGATTGTTAAATTCAACATGGAAGATTAAGAAATAAAATCTGGTTAGAAATGGTATTTCAGATAACTCCACTTGCTGTCCGTCACTTTGCCTTTTTCCGAACGTTAGGCCGTCTGAAATCACCATTGTTGTGAAATTTGCAGAAGTGAACTGAATAAAATAAAGATTTTCTCAAGAAATCTCATTGGTTATTGTAAAATTAGTCGATCAAAACAAAGGTGATTCGGAAACGAGCTCTTTAGGTCTTCGATTGTTAAAAAGTGTAATACTTCTTTTATTTCCCCTCTAACGATATTTCCAGAAAAGTACGACCAATCAACACAACGGGTAAAACGTTAAAAATAGTATACACATTGTTTTCGGACTTAAAGTCTTGATTGGTTTGAGTGTTATACGGTCCTGCTTTTTATTGGTCTTCCTGGAGTTGAGACCTACTTTTCGGGTCGTGCTAAATAGCTGACCAATTATCTGACGTTATAGAAATGGAGGGGTACTGCTGACCAATTGCTGACCATATGGATAAAGAAGGATATTATTACAAGTGAAATGAAAGTAGTATAAAAGT